>NC_133666.1:406032490-406149657 GCF_037893015.1 Macrotis lagotis
CCTTCCTTTCTTACTTCCTTCCCTCTTTCTTTCTTTCCTTCTTTACTTCCTTCTTTCCTCCTTGTTCTAAGTTCTGGGTATAACACAAGTTAATCTATCCTTGGCTCCCCAAACAAATGCATACCAGTGGTTGCTGTTCCAGGAAGCACAACTAGACTCTGATAAGTCTGAATACTTTTGTCCTCCAAAATTCACCGGGTCCTCTTCTGGCCAAGAGAAGAAACCTGGGGCTCCCTTTCCTTCTATTGATTGCTTCTCAGTGGCTTCTCTCCTGCAGCACTGAGGAATATGTTCGGGCATTGTTCACACCTAATGAACAATCTGTGTTCTCACCTGGTTAAGGCATCAGAACATAGTAACTTATTGCTTACTTTAAATTAGACTGGGTGTTTGTGCAAAGTGATAAGTTCATATACTTAGGTATACAAAAAGAATACACAGTGACAGCGTAATTGGAAGATTTAGAAAAGACCTCTTAAAAAAGGTAGCACCTAAATCTTGAAGTGTTCTAAGAGAAAAAATATCAGTGCAGTCTGGGTAAAGGCTGAGTCATGAGATGGAATATTGTGAATGGGGAGAAAAATGTATGTTAATTTAGATGAGCATTGAATGAATCACAGTGAGATCCTGAAAATATCTGCCCTTCTGAAGAATCTTAAATGCCAAGTAGAGGAGACTGTATTTTATACTTTAAACTAAGTGAAGCTTCTTTCTTAAAAAAATTATGAACATTTCTACAAAGAAGGTAAAAAAATGAGGATTATATATGGAAAAAAGAATCAGTAAATACAACTCATTTTAGATGTTTGCATTGTAACATATGCATATATAAATATGATATGTATTATATATGCATATTAATATTTGGTACCAATATTCCCTTCTCTTGAGTATTTTTTAAAAATGGTTTATTGATGCTCTTCTTTTCTCATTTTTAAAATCACTAAAACTACCTCTTCTATACTATGTTCCCCCCAAATAAAAGCTGTCCCTTGTAACAAATAAGTAAAATAAATTTATTCTGTTTGGTCATATATGAAAATATGTCTCCCCTTCTGCATTTACAGTTGATTACCTCTTCACCAAGAAGTGGGGGGTATATTTCATCATCAATCTTCTAGAGATTTCTTTTCCTTTAATTTTATTTATTTAAGGCAATGGGGTTAAGTGATTTGCCCAAAGTAATACAGCTAGGCAATTATTGTCTGAGGACAAATTTGAACTCAGGTCCTCCTGACTCCAGGGCTGGTGTGATATCAACTGAACCGCCTACCTGGCCCAATCTTCGGAGTGTTGATTAATTATTTTCATGATTAAATTTAAGCCTTACAAAATTGTTTTTATTTACAGTGTTGGGTATATAGATTATTCTCTTGATTCTGCTCACTTGATTCTGCATCTTTTCATACATCCTAGTTTTCTCTGAATCTGGCCTTTTCATCATTTCTCATAACACAATAATATTTCATTATTACCTTATACCATATTTGGTTCAGTAATTCACCAGTTGATAAATACTTTATGTCTGATTCCTTGAGACAGCAAAGAGTGCTTTTATAAATTTTTTTAAACTGATAGGTCTTCTCCCTCTGTTTTTGATCTTCTTGTGATATATACTTAATAGTGGTATATTTGAGACAGGGCATTACCATGTTAGTGATTTTTGTGAGTAAGGGAATATAATTTACAATTGATTTCCAGAATTGTTGGAACAATTAAGCCCTTCACCAACAAAATATTTGTGTACCTGACATCCCACTGATTGCACCATATTAAAACCCATCTTCTCACAGACCTTTAACCATCTGTCATATTTATTTTTCTTCATCCCTTGCTAATTTAATAGATATGAGGTGAACCTCAGTTGTTTTTAATTTTAATTTCTCTTCTAGATATTTGTAGTATTTTTCAATATTTGTTGATAACTTGTATCTCTTCCCATGAAAATTGCTTGTTCATATCCTTAAATCATTTATCTTTTGGGAAATGGGTCTTATTCTTATATGTTTGTATCAATGTCCCATATAGGAAATCAGACTTTTATAAGAGATTTGCTGCAAGGATTTTTTCCATTTTTGATTCTAATACCATTGCTTTTAAAGTTCTTAAACAGAGAAACTGTATAATTAGACTTTGGTTTTAAACATTTAGTAGCTATATGGTGGAGAGATTGGAGACAGTAGAGACATTGGATACAGAGAGCCCTATTAGGAGACTATTTTGATAGGGCAATTGAGAGGTGATGAGGGCTTATGATCTCATTTATGTGGGTGGTTAATGTTTGTTGAATTGAAGCATGCATATTTATTTAGAATTTGGATTGCTTAGGCTTAAATTAAAAGCTGGAAGAGATCTGAGTGGTCATCTAGTCTAACCACATCATTTTCTAAGTTAGATCCAGAAAGGCCAAGTGACTTCTCAAGGTCATGTTGCTAATCAGCAACAGAACTGAAAATTGACCAGTGGGGTTCTTTGATTCCAAATACATCATTTCTTCCACTACACAACATTACTTCAATATTACTTTTTTTCCCCAACTTTTATGCTAAGGGGTTCTTCTACTTTATTGGGATTTATCAATGTTACATTTTTGCTTTAAAAAGTATATCTTTAAAAATAATTTCAGTTTCTAAGACTTATTCTCTTTTAGAGACCCTTAAGCATTTTTAGGAGAATAGTGTTTAAACACCATTAAATAGAGTTTTATAGCATACATACCTTGACAACTCAGAAAGTAGTAAAAGTGATAGCTCATAGTTTATATATATATATATATATATATATATATATATATATATACACATATGTATACATCTTTAGGTTTTATATATAAAACATTTTCCTCATAACAACATTATAGGGCTGATATTTTAAGTATCATTAAATTCATACAGTTGAGGTTAAATCTTGTGTCTCTCATTGTTAGCAATTTTATCCCCTTTATATCTGATTATACCATATTAAA
This sequence comes from Macrotis lagotis, assembly GCF_037893015.1. Taxonomy (NCBI): domain Eukaryota; kingdom Metazoa; phylum Chordata; class Mammalia; order Peramelemorphia; family Peramelidae; genus Macrotis; species Macrotis lagotis. The sequence continues at coordinate 406,035,456 of NC_133666.1, forward strand.
AACAGAGATCAAATTATATACCTTAGAATTTCTTTGTTGTTTTTTTCTGGACCAGGACTATCATCTTGTGGGAAACTCTTGGCATTAGAACCTATTAAATATAGAAACTCCTTCCACAGATGCAAATGAGCATCTGTGGATAAATTGTTATTGCCTTAGAATTACCTGGGTACAATGAGAAATTTGAGGCAGCTAGAAAGAAGTACAATGGATAGAGTTCTGGCCCAGAGTCAGGAAGACTAAAATTCCTGAGTTCAATTCTGGTCTCAGACACATGTTAGTTGTATGACTCTGGGCAAGTCATTTGACTCTGTCTCAGTTAGCTGCAAAAGTGACTAGAGAAGGAAATGGCAAAACCACTCCAGTGGGGTCATGACAAATAGACACAACTGAAAATGACTGAACAATAACTAAGAGATTAATGACTATGATTTCACAGATAGAAAGTCAGAAGCAAAACTTTAACTCAGATCCTTCTTAACTCCCAGGATTACCCACTATTCAGTTTGGCATAATGATCTCTCTCTCTCTTTTTTTTTTTTTTGCAAGGCAATGGGGTTGTGACTTGCCCAAGATCATATAGCAAGGTAATAAGTGTCTGAGGTCCAAATGGAACTCAGGTCCTCCTGACTCCAGGACTGGTGTACTATCCACTGCATCACTTAGCTGCCCTATACTGATAGCTTTCATTTCATCTCTAGTCCTAATCACTTTATATAGAAAATGCCAGAAAGTGCTCTCTCTCTCTCTCTCTCTCTCTCTCTCTCTCTCTCTCTCTCTCTCTCTCTCTCTCTCTCTCTCTCTCTCTCTCTCTCTCTCCCTGACCCTGTCTCTCTGTTTCTTTGTCTCTTGGCTCTCTCACTCTATGTTTCTCTGTGTCTCTTGTCTCTCTCAGTCTCTCAGCCTTTCTTTACCTTGAAAACACGCTCAACTAATGTATTATTCAAAAATTATTTCATTCTAATCCACATTTGACAATAATTTTACAGTTCAACTTAATGCACAGAGGGAGCATAGACACAATGCACTACTATAGTTACAATTTTAAACAACTATGTAAGCATTAGTTACCTCATGTTAAGTTAATTAGGCAAATCATGAAATCCAGGCAATCAGAGCAGTGGCAAATCATCTCCCTTCAGGAAGTTTTGTGGTCAGTGGGCAAAAATGGCAACCAGCTTCTCAAAGGCTAAAGATATTATTATGTACTACAGGTCACCCACAAACTTTTATAATAGGAGACCAGCTGTGTAAACTGCAAGATGTTGTCCAAAGGAAGTGCCAAGTAAAACTTTGGTGCTGTTTGCTGACTGTGCTGAAGTGCTGAGAATCGAAATTCTTGCCAGTAATTTAGAAAATAATTCAGAGAAGTACAGCCTTCAGGAGGTACCCACTCTCTAGGGACTGGAATCTAGTAACGCTAGTCATCATTCCATGCTTCCTGGGTTATTTCAATTCTTCCTTAAGTCCACATCAGTATCCTTCAGGCTAAATCACAGGCTCCTCCATCAGAGGAACTGTTTTTCTTTTGTCTTAGTATTCTCAGCTTTCATTGGGAAAGTGCACATAAATAGGAACTTAATAAATATTCATTGATTTATTGATTGCTCATGGGATCCCACATAGGTTGAGGGAAATCATCAAACTAATAGGATCTTGGAAGCTATTGAGCCTGTTATAGCATCCCAAAATTATTTGTGGTCCCAGGACTCCTGGAATAATGGTTTTAGCACACCTACAATATTGAATCCACAAAATACCTAGAAACAGAAAACAGAGATACCAAGAAAGACTGAGGATTCTGGAACACAGACTAAAGCAGAAGTATACTAGAACCAGCTTTAAATGGCTCTGAGATCCAAGCTTGCTTGATTTATTGTTTTATGATTGATAATATAGCAGATGAAATTTTAAAATGTGTCACAGATAATTTTAAGAGAGTTAGTAGTTAAACATTTACCAGCACATTACTGGACTAAGCAGACTTCTTAAGTGACAAATGAACTACTTGGTCCTTGAAGAATACATATAATGGATGAGTGTAGGAGATGAAGTTAGGTATTACATCATGAGGAAAACACATCAATTGGCCTTTTGGTTTGGGGGCAAAGTTTGGGGATTAATGAGAAAAAAGGACCAATAGAGAAGAAGGAAACCAATAAACAGGGTTGACAGTACCTGAAAATTAATTTGTTTCTATATCATTTCTGGAAAGAAAGTAGCTATTAGGTTTATGTTTATGCATTGAAGAAATATAGCCAATTACACATTTTTCAAGCAGGGAAAATTGTTTGCAGGGAGTAGAGAAAAAAGAATTGGGCCAATTTTTTTTAGTAGTGGAGGAAAGTCTTTCATTAGTAGTCCTAGGAATTGGGTTGTTTGGAAGGGTAAGCAAAGATGTTATTATTACCTGAAATGATTAGATCTTTTTTTTTAGTTTTTTGCAAGGCAATGGGGTTAAGTGGCTTGCCCAAGGCTACACAGCTAGGTAATTATTAAGTGTTTGAGGCCGGATTTGTACTCGGGTACCCCTGACTCCAGGGCCAGTCTCTATCCACTGAGCCACCTAACTGCCAGATGATTAGATCTTAATTCAATCATGACCCATTCTACTTTTTATTAAAGTATGCCTGCTCCCCTGCCTCTACTCAAGGAGATGTATTCAGAGACTATATGTTCTCTTTGGTCCACATTTTGTAATTCTACATCCTTCTTGGTATTCTATGCTGAGCCAGGTTATCTTTTAGGAGTATCAGTCATTCTGGCTCAGCATTCACTAGAAAATAGAAAATCCTCTTCATAGATTATCCTTGTAAACTAATACTAACTTCCTACTGAAAGGAGGATGGTTGACCATATTGTACTGGAAGGAAATTATCCAGAAAGAAAAGAAAGTCAATGATTATTAAATATAATGCAATGGTTAAGTTATAGTAATCCAAAGTCCCACACTGAGCATTCCCAAGGATGGAGGATCTGATAAAATCCACTTCTACATGCCATGTTATCTTCTGCCAGAATGAGTTGCTTCTACCAGTTTTTGCTGTCCTTGCTTTCTAATGCAGTAACTATAGTCATTTGTCAGCTTACTACTGTCATAACCCATACTGACCTAGGCCATCTGGAACATTTCTAAATTTCTATTAGGGTAATACATCCATGCTTGTGTAATGAGGTAGCATCCAGCATATCTTATTTGAGCTAGAGTAACTACTTGGAAGTTAATACCATGAATGTCAGAAAGAGCAGTCTTGGGAATCTCCCTAAGATTCTTAAATATTTTCTATGGGATTAAGGCTGTCTCTCCCCTTCCAATTTCCAAGAATTTCTTATTCAAGAAATTTATTGTGAATTATGGATAAAATTGGTTCAGCATTGAAACCAAAGAAAAGTTAAGCATGTTAGAATTGGAGTCAGAAAGATCAATTTGAAATTATCTGTGCTCATAGGCAGATTTCTTAATTTTGTTAAACCTTTTCCTCAACTGTAAATGGAAACAATACCTATAAGTACCTGCCCACTTAGTTATTGTGAAATAAAATAAAGTTAATAAAATTCTTTTGTAAATTTTAAATTTCTAGTTATATCCAACTCTGTGACCCCCTTTTGGAGTTTTCTTGCTAAAGATACTGGAGTGGTTTGCCATTTCTGTCTCCAATTCATTTTACAGGAGGGGAAACTGAGGCAAACAAGATCACTTGATGTACCCAGAGTCACACAACTGATAATATATTTTTCTCTCTACTCCCTACAAATTTCCCTGTTTGAACACTCCAACTTTATTGTTGTTGTTATTAAATTTAAAGAAATTTAAATAAAATTAGGGACTTGGGATCATAGGTATAGGTTGCTCAGAGCATTGATTAAAATCTATGAAATAATGCAGCTAGAGGGATTTTTTTAAAAAGCAAACAACGTAACACTGCATAAACATAAGTTGTAATTGAAACTGAGTGGGATTGCTAAGTAAGAGTCTTGAGTTGAATATTCCTGGTTCTGATCTTTACTAGCTATGTGATTTTGGATAAGTCTTTTATTTTGAGTACCACATTTCCCCATATATAAGACACATCTTAATTTGGCAGACCCAAAATTTGAAAAAAAAATGTATTACAGAAAATTATTGAACTCAAGTTTTATTCATCATAAGATTCATACAACTCCTCTTCATTGTCAAAACTCCCATCCATTAGCTTGTCCTCATCTGTCTCTGATGATGAATCACTGTCTCAGGAGAGGCTCTGACTGCTCTCCTGCCTGTGCTCTGGTCTGGGGTTGACCACAAGCACTCCCTGGGCAAGTCTGGTGCATGGACGCATGCTTGGTCCGTTCTGTTTCACGAACCTGAAGCACCAATGGTGTTCTTCTTTGAAATCAGTAACTTCTTTTTTATCAGCAATTCTTCTTGCCTCCTGCTGAACCATCCTTGTGGACAAAGGAATTCCAATGGCCCTTTGTTCTTCAATCTATCTCTACAATGCCCTCTCTAGATCAAGCCATTTGTCTGACTTGTCTCTCATGGCCCTCTTCTGCTTGGGCATTTTCAGTAGGTTTCTTCTTCCCGTAGCTAGTTTTGGATTGTTTTGTCAGTCAGAGGAGGACCAAAATGATGTTCAGCGGCATGATTTCCATTCACTTTTGCAAAATGCATCACTTTGAATTTGAATTCAGCCCTGAATGAAAATCTTTTCTGAGCCATTTCTGGGCAGAATGTAGCGAAACATAACCCAATATACCAGTAACAAATGCAAAAACAGTGAACACAAAGACAATGAACATGAAAAAGTGGGAAATGGAAAGTAAAAAAAAAAAAATCTACAACAACTGCATAAGGTGCTCCCAGTTTTTAGATCCCAAATTTTTCAAAAAAGGGTGCATCTTGTACATGGAGGAAATAGGGTACACCTCTTTATAAATATGTAGTCATCCCAATTGAACATAAGCTGCTTGAAAACAGAAACTGATTCATTTTTGTCTTAGGAGTATCTGAAGTTTATGATTAGGGAGAGTGACATGTCTGGACCTGTTCTTGGGGGAAATTACTTTGGGGGCTGAATGGAGGATGGACTAGAGTGGGGAGAGACTTGTGCAGAGACTTTCCACCAGTTAAGTATTGGAGTAGTGCAGGTGTAAGGTGATGAGGGCCTACATCAGAACTGTGGCAGTGCCAGAAAAGAGAAGGGGCATACTCAAGACATACTGCAAAGGTGAAATCTACAGACTTTGGCATCAGATATCACATGGGGTAGGGGGTGAGAGATAGTGAAGCATCAAAGAAAACAGCTTGTGAACCTGGAGGACAAATCTATATATGTAGCTAGCATTTATATGTTGCTTTATTATTTAGTTATATCCACCTTTTGTGACCCCTTTTTGGAGTTTTCTTCTTATTTTTTTTGAAAGGCAATGGGCTTAAGTGGCTTGCCCAAGGCCACACAATTGGGTAATTATTAAGTGTCTGAGGTCGGATTTGAACTCAGATCCTCCTGACTCCAGGGCAGGCTCTATCCACTGCACTACCTAGCCACCCCATGGAGTTTTCTTGATAAAGATTCTGGAGCTCATCTTACAGAAGAGGAAACTGAAGCAAACAAGGTTGAGTGAGTTACCCTGAGTCAATCACCTAGTAAATGTCTGGGGCTAGATTTGAACTCAGGTCCTTCTGACTCCAGGGCCAGTGCTCTATCCACTACACCACCCAGTTGCACCTAGAATTTATATATACACACCCTAAGATGGGTCAGGTACTATATTAAGGGCTTTATAATTATCTTATTTGATCCTCACAACAGCACTGGGAGGTAGCTGCCATTATTATCCCTATTTTACATGTGAGGAAACTGAGGCAGACAGAGGTTAAAAGACTTGTACAGAGTCCTACAGTTTGCAATTGTTTGAGTCTGGATTTGAACTCAAATCTTCCTGATTCCATCTGGAACTCTATCTACTGAGTGATCTAGGTGTCTTCAAAAGTAGGGAGGGGAGGTTTAGAAGGGAGGAAAGTTTAAGAGGAAATATAATGAATTCAATTTGGGGCATATTTTAAGATTCCTACTAGTTAGCCATTAAGAGATGTCTAATAGGCAGTTGGAGCTATGGGACTGGAAGTAAGTAGGAAAATTAGTGTTATATAGAAAGATTTAAGAATTATCAGCATAGATATGACAATAATTAAATCTCTGGGAGCTGATGAGATCACTAAATAAAATAATATATGACAAGATGAGAAGAGTATATAAGACCCAACTATCTATGGTTATGATCTGGATGAAGGAAACTGAGAAGGACCACTCAGATAGTTAGGAGGAAAACCAGGAAAGGGTGGTGTCCTAAAAAGCCAGAGAGAAGGTAACATCAAGAAGAGATATTTGACACTAACAGTCCCAAATGTTGTAGAGAGGTCAAGGAAGGGGACCGAGAAAAAGCTATTAAATTTGAAAATTTAGAGATCTATTGCTAACTTAGGAGAGAGCAGTTTCAGATGAATGATGAAATCAGAAGCCAGAGTACAGAGAATTAAGAATCAAATAAGAAGAGAAAAAGCAGCTTTCTCAAAGAGTTTAGTCACACACACACACACACACACACACACACACACACACACACACACGGAAGGTTTTTTGAGAATGAGGTAGACATTGTCTTGTTTATAGACAGTTGAAGGAGACAGAGAGAGAGAGAGAGAGAGAGAGAGAGAGAGAGAGAGAGAGAGAGAGAGAGAGAGAGAGAGAGAGAGAGAGAGAGAATGGGGATAATAGAGGGGTGAGTTGCCTGAGGAATAAAATTGCTTTTGCAAGTTAGAGGGATTTGCCTAGGTAAAGAATGAAATCACCTCTTTTTATGAGACAAAGTGAAAAGTATTGTGGTAGAAGACATCTTAGACATCTTAGTGAGAAGAATAAGGAGAAAGGGAAAAGAGGGAGTATTCCACAAATGGCCTCCAGTTTTTTCAATAAATGATGAGACAGGTTTCTCAACTGAGAGTCTTAAGAGAGGAATCTGGAGGGCGACTCATTGAAGGTTTGAGGAAAGGTGAGGCTTAAAAGAGAGTAAGTTGAATAGGTTGGTAGAGGAAGATTTTCTAGTAACTCTGAGTTATGTAACTTTGTAGAATTATGTAACATAAATTTGTAGTGGACTCAGAATAATTCTATGATTTTTCTCTACCTGAATACCAGGTATTCATGGGGGAAGGTAGCAGATGGGTAAGAATGAAACAAAATTAAGACTCAGTATAAATGTTGATATGATTATGGATCAAAGTGCTCAAGAGAAAAGGATGGTTTAGAGTTGGACTAGTTCACCAAAGGACCAAGACAGGGAAAAGAGGAAAGCTTGACAAGTTCAGAGAAAGCCTGGGTGAAAAATGAGGAAAAGGGTTTGGAAAACATGGTATGGATGAGAAGCAGGGTTTATTTTGGGATAGCAGAAGGAGAGGAAGAAAGACAGTGATCAGATAAGGTACAAATAAGCACAAAAAATACACAAATGATTTCATTTAGATTGGGGAGAGGAAAGGATAAAATACTCAGAGAATCAGGAAAAAGTCTCCTGTAGGAGATGATGTAAGCTGGTTCATGAAGAGAGTTCAGAATTTCAGGAAGCAGAAGTAAGGAATTAAATCATTCCTGGATTGGGTAGCCTTTGCAAAAACATGAAGCCTTGAGATATGTTACCCACCGAATAAATACTTTAAGAGAATTTTTAAATCAATATGGAGTCAGACCAAAGGTCTTTAAATGCCAAACACTTGAACTTGAATTTGGATCCTGGCTTTTTCACTTATTACCTCTGTGACTGAAGAAATCACACACCCTGTCTAGGTCTCAGTTTTCTCATCTGTACAATGAGGGAACTGGACTTCTAACTTTAGATCTGTGAGTTTATGAATTTGTACTTTCTCCTGGAGTCAAAGTCAAGGGGAAGACATGGACAAGGCTGTGTTTTTGGACTGTCAATACAATGTAAATTCTTTGAGGGGAGGAACAAATTCAATCCCAAAGCCTAGCACATAGTGCTTAATCGATTTTTGTAATGAATTGAATATTCTTTTATGTCATGGTTTTATTCAAATTGTAATCAGGAATACAGGTGTTTGTACTATACTTTTATTATTCCTGGATTTGTAACCTTCTTGGTTATAATTGCAGTTTGATTCAACTTCTCACATTATTTAGAGAAAAGAAAAACAGGTGGAGAATGGGATTTGAAATTCTTTTCTTGTGGTTTTTCTTTGTTTTCAAAGCTCTTCTGTCAGTTTTACATCACCCTATGGACCTTAATCCTATTTTAGAATAAGCACATTCCTAGCAGTTCATTAATACTTGCTTTAGAAAGTTGAGGTTAAAACTTCTTAAACATGAAAATACTCATTTTTGGTGAGTCACCACTGCATCAAAAGCCATAATTTTAGTCGTGTAAAATGTTTGATGATGAGAAATTAACATGAATATATTATTATTTCATTCTTAAGGTTGCTCTATTTATAAAAATAATAATAGCTTACATTTGTGTAATGATGTAAGTACTGCATAGTGCTTTCCTCACCATAAATCTGATATAAATATCACAAATATTGTTATTATTATTATTATTATTATTACTAATTTTATAAGAAGGTAGCAGGACTTGGAGAGGTCATGTAATTTGCCCAAGGTCACAAACCAATTTCTTAACTGATGTTCAAATGCAGGATTCTGCTGAGTCCAATTCCAGAGTTCTTCCCCTATGCTTATGAGTTTATCCAATTTATATCTGAATTGCATTGGGGTCATAATTTTATAGTTAGTAATATGTGGGCATTTCTAGTTTTAGCTTTCATAAATTATCAATAAAAGATTGAATGTCAGTCCTTATTTTCATCAAACAATACCTCACTTGAAATATTTCCTTGGGGAAAATTATTTTATGGAATGATTTGGGAAATGCTTTTCCATGGCCTTTTAGGGTCATTATAATAGTAGTTCATACTTCCTGGAAGTACTTAAGCAATGAGTGCCTTGGGATGATAGCTGATTGAAGAGAGGGGAAGACAGTAAGAATCACAGCACTGTAGAATTTCAGGGTTGGTAGGGAACGTAGATGGTAATTTTGCTCTCTTTAGAAAAATTTTCAATTTGGCTTCCAACCTTATTATTCAAATGAAAATATTCTCTCCAAAATTTATCAATCTCTTGTAGTTGTCACATCTAATTTTTTTTGTTAATCCTTTTTTGACCTTGGTGCAGTCTATGACATTGTTAATCATGCCTTCTTTTAAAAAATTATAATCTATATACCTTTCATCTGCCTCTATATCTGCTTACCTATCATTTATCCATTTACTTATCACCAATCTTTCTGTCAACTATTTTCTAACTACCTGTCCTCTATCTCTATCACCTATATCATCTATCTATAGCTCTTTATCTTTCTTTACTTATACAATTATTTATTAATCTTTCCCTCAAACAATCCCACAAATTGAATAATTACCAAAAGGAATAGAAAAAAAGATCCCTTATCACAAAAATTCAAAGCCCTACAAAACAAATTCTTACATTGATCATGTTCAAACATGCATGTCATATTCTGTATTTTAAGCTTATTACATCTCTGGCAGGAAGTAGGTAGCAGGTTTTTGCTCAGCCTCTTCTGAATCCTCTTCATGACAGTGTTCTTTTTTTGCTGTGCATTCTCAGTCTCTTTTCCTAAATATTCCTTTAGGTCATTCTTATTAACTGTGGGAGTCTCCCAAAAGAATTCTTTTCTCTTCTCTATACTTTCTCCTTTGGTGTATTCATCAATTTCCATGGATATAATTATCATTTCTGTCCAGCCCTAACCTCTCTCCTGAATTCCACTCTTGCATCATCAATGACTTTTTGAACATTTTATACTGGACGTCCTATAGACATTTCAAACTCTACATATCCAAAAGATATTTCATTATATTCTCCCCAAAATCTCTTTCTCTTGCCAACTTCCCTAGTGGTGTGAAGGGCACCACCATCTTCCTAATCACGTAGGCTATGAATCTTGCTGCTCTCCTTGATTCTTCACTTGCTTTCACTTCAATAACCAATTAGTTACCTGATTTTATCATTTTTACTGTCACAATATTTCTAGAATTATGTCCTCTTCTTTCTACTCATATTATGTCTACTCTGGTGGAAGACCTCATATTTCTTAGACAGTTCAGATTGATCTCCCTACAACTAATCTCTCCCCATTCCATTAACCTACTAATGTGGTCTTTATAAAGTTCAGATATGATCACATCACCTTCACCTTCCTACCCGGTTACTTTCCGCTTAGTAAAATCCAATGACTTCCCATTACCTCTAGTATCAAATATGAAAGTTTCTGTTTGGCTTTTAAAGTTCTTCATAATTTTCCATTTCCTCTATTTCTAGTTATACACTTTACTCTCCTTGAGATTTTCTATGACGCAGTAATACTCGCCTTCTTCTTGTTCCTCTAATGCTTCATCTCTTTCCATCTTTGACTCTATGTCTTTCACTGACTGTCCTCCTTGTCAGGAATATTCTCTTTTCCTCAATTCTATATCCTGGCTTCTTTGGTTTCCTTCAGGACTCAGCTCCAATTTTATTGAACAACTTCTAGTGGCTTTGCTCTGAGATTTCGTCTTATTTATATTATAAATTTTAAGTGTATATAATAATTGCATGTATTTTCCTCATTAGAATGTGAACTCCTTGAGACAAGAACTATGTTTTTGGTTTTTTCTTTTCTTTATTTTTTTTGGTATTCCACAGCACAGTTTTAGCACACAGCAAATAATGAATGCTTATTGACTTTTTGACAGATTGAATCGTAGCAGAAAAAGAATCTCACTTAACATATTGAATAAGTGTTCATACACCTTCTCCATGAGAGGTGAGTGAGAGGGCATGCAGTATTCCAAAATCTGACCAGTTCTCTTTTCTTAACTGTAGAAGTTTGTCCTTATATCATTACAGTTTGTACCCTTTGCTTCTAGATCTTCAAATACTTGAAGATAGCTATTGTTTCATCTCTTCTTCAGGCTAAATATTTTGTTGTTTTTAAATGGCCAGTTGGACTTATGGCTAGAAGAAAATATAAGTAAAGTCAAAGATTAATTTTTGCTTAGTTAATTTTTTTTGTTATTTTATTTAGAAGTTTTTGCTTTGGAGGCAGCACATTAACCCTTTGGAAAAGAGAATCCTGTACATTCAAACAGATCTATAGTTTATTTACCTGCTTCTTTAGTTATTTAAAGGAGTAAAGTTCTTTTAAGAAGACTAATACAACCAACTCATTAGTGATATTTGACTCAAAATAATAGTCTCACTCGATCAATCCTTCCATGCACAGAATGAGAAGACATTACCCAAGTATTTGTAGAATGGTGGAGTACAATATGTCAGAATGAGTGGGAAGGCTCTGTCATAAAGTTCCAGGTATTCCTAGCATCAGATTTCCTCTATTTATAGATCATATATCCACAGTTCTTGCCAACTTCAGAAGAAGTCCAGCTTATCCTCAGCAATATACATTTTTTTTAGGTGGAATTTGTTTCTTTCTGCTCACTCTGCTGGTGTATGACCCTGAGTGAGTCACATCTATATGTTTCATTTACTCACCTGCTAAATGAGGGAATTGTGTTCAAAGATCTCTTCTCTTAACTCTAAATATATGATATATATATATATATATATATATATATATACATATATATATATTCTGTAACTCTAAATATATGACCTGTAATCTATATTATCTAATGCTATGATCAGATGACATATGAAGTCATTATATGGGTTTTTGTAAATCACAATGACAAAAAAAAGTCAGTTGAAATAGATTGATAGTAAAATGTTAGTTTTTTGAAACTAAGGGTCATTCCCCACCTTCCCCCCCCCTTTATCCCTAGCACCAAGCCCAATATCTGGAACATAGCATTTAATAAACATTTATTGAATTGATTTGCTCTAGGAAGTTACCTGATCTGTGCTTCCCATTTTATAAAAGAAATGGAAGTTCAGAGGAAACTGAAGTGGAATCCTGAGGAGTTTGAATGATTTGCTCAGGGCACAGGGTTAAGCCAGAATTTTTATTCCATATTGAAGGGGAAAGAATGTAAAGAACAGTTAAAAGTCACTAATTGCTACAAACCACAGCCCATCTAAAATACTTAGTTATTTTCTCATTGGTGGTTCATTTGTAATCATATGCCTTTGGTTTGACTACCTATTTGTGACTGGTCTCTATTCTTTATAGGAGAATAGCTCTTTAGATTTGGGGAGAACACTCCTTAGGACAGTTTCATTACGGGAATAAATTTTACCTCTCCTAAATAGTCATGATTCTATCTGAGGTAGTCTTAGAGTTTCTGGTCTCTGTTATGCTTTGATTGATCATCTTGTCCTTATCCTATGCCACCTGACTCTAATCTGCATCTGTATCCTGTACTTCCATCTATCACTGCCTTCAGAATTCTGTTCTTGTTACCTACATTCTCATCATCTTTTCTATACCAATGCTGCCTGTATTCCCAGTTATCATCCTCTTCTCTTCCACTAACAGAACCTTGAATTCTGCCCCTGGCTCTGCCTCAGCATTTCCAGAGTACCTTTTTATATTTTCCTCCTATTTCCTTTCTCCTGCTTGGTAAAGCTGGGTGAAGCTGGGTATGTATCCCCTTTCCTCTCCTTCCCATACTTCACAGACCTTGGTTCTAAACTTATCCCATTTCCCTATGTGATACTTTAGGATATCATCATCCCTCCTTCCTCCCTCTTCTTTAACCTTACAGTTTCTGTAGTTTACAAACACTGAAATTTAAAGTTGAAATGGATGTTAGAGATAATTTAGTCCAAAGTCTAATAAATGAAATGAGACCCAGAGAATGGATGACTTCTCCAAAGTCAAACAAGAAATAACTCACAGAATTTGAATACAAACCCAGGACATCTGATACCACATTCAGTGTTACTTTCACTGTAACACGTGCTGCTTCTGTTTCACAGTCAAACTTAGTCACAAATACTCTCTCCCTACCCTTGAAGACAAAAGGAACATTTCATCACAATCTTTTTTGTGTGATTTTTTAAAAAGCATTTAAAGCATTTTTGTGATTTTTTAAAATGTATTTTAAAGCATTAAAGATTTTAAAGCATTCCTGTATGGTAAAATTATAGGACTAGAAGCAATTTGGTTTCATTCAATCTTCTTTCAGGAAGATCTGAACTCAACTAAGAAATGTGTCTATCCAATTTTTTTTTATTTGAAGGAATTTTTTTTTAACTTGTAGGAAAATAAATTCTTTCCCTCCTTGAAATTGCCTCATCTAACCTTCTTATAGTGCAGTTACCGTTTAGTAATCCTGCTATCAAGTGTCCTAACAGACTTTTGTGAACATGAATAAGTGCAACTACAGAGGTCAAAGACTTGTTAACCATCAAGGACACTTTTGTTGGTAATCTACCATTGCAATTGCATATTAAGATTGGTCCCTAAATGATTCTGATGAAATAACTCAAGAAGCAGGATGAGCTGTCTTTGTTAATCTTAACCTTCCAGCCAAAACAATATCAAATGTTTTGGGACACTACCATGGCTTCTATAAGAAGTATTATAATAAATGTTTAAATTAATTAATAAACAAGACCTTGACCTCAAAACCAAGCTCAGCTATGCAAGAATGTGATATTTTTCTATTTTTTCAAAATTGTATTTAGTACCTACATTTCCACTTATGGTCATCTAGCATTTATCAATATTTGCACAATGATGAACTTTATTTCTTATAAGTCACTTGCTTTGAAGTTATTAAGTTATGTAAGGCTCTTGCCCTTTCCTCTTTAACATTTAAGTAGTATGAAACAAAAAGGGTGCTGATCCTACAAAATAGATGATAAACTAATTGTAATTTTGGTGCATGTTCCTTATTTTAGATTTTTCAAGTTAAATATATGCTATTGAGACATTTCATTAGGTTCAAACTTGGTTTAGATTATTTATTAGATTATTTATTCCATATTAGATTTAGTTGTAGAATTTGATATAAAAAATTGCTTTACAATTTGGACATTTGCATAAGAAGTTATTCAGCAGAAGAAAGAAACCCCTAATTTTTATCTTGCTTTGTAAACTTTGATTACATTGAATGGAAAGTACATATAAACTTCTGCCTGAAAACATTTATTTGATTTTTCAAACAAAAGTAAGCACAGCTAAAAAGAAAAGCACATTTTTAAAATTGTATACCTGAGAAAAGGGGATTCAATTTGCGCAGTATTTTGGAATAGAACAATGATTTATTTAAATATTAGTTTGCAATTGAAGCACAAATAGCTTATTTTCATTTTTTGTGAACTAGATATACTTTTTCTAAATCGTTATTATTTATTATCATGCTAAGTCTGTCCTGTCACACAATTCTGGCTTTCTTATTTTAGGTTTAGATGGGAAAAAAGGTACAAACAGCATATTTATTCTATTTCAAGAGGCGCCTGTATTTTTGAACTCTTAGAGGTAAATGAATTGTTTTGAAGCTAATCTTAATCTCCCTCATTTTATCAGGGAAATCAGTAGGGTTTAGCTGAAATGACTAGAACTTAACCAGAAACGACTAGAAATGTCTGGGATATGTATACAAGTGACTACCTTGATGGGAATAGAAAATAGCATTTTCTTTCTGCTAGCCTATATAAAGACAAACAAAAGGGTCTTATTCATTCCATTTTGTCTCCAGATGAGCTCATTTTATATTCTGGAAAATTTCCTAAATCCAGTTTTCACACATTCCTACAAGAACATTTTAATGATGAAATCTTTTTTCTGTTGATCAAAATTATCATATTCCTGCCATAAGCATTTTGTTTTATTTGAAATAGAAAAGTGAATGAAGAAACAAAACAATTTTTTTGATATGAGAGCATTACTTAATTAAAGAACATTAGAGGTGTATTAAAGAAGTACAAAAAAGGAAAATAAGGAAATGAAAAGGTAATCTATTCATAGTCCTGAATATAAGGAATGTGAAGAATGAAAGTGCATTTACAAAAGTGTATAAAGTAATTATCCTCTCCTCTTTCTTCCTTATTGTCTATATATAGATCTATTTTCTCTCAGGTCATTTTGGAGTAGAAGGAAAAGGTAGAAAAATTATATTTTTTTCATAAAAATTGTTTCTACTTTCATATGTGTTAAGGGAACTTATATGGTGAAGTGAAAAGAGCCTACAGTCAGGAAGACCTGAATTCTAATCAAATCTCAGACAATTAACAACTGTGTGACCCTGGGCAAATCATTCAACCCTATTTGCCTCAGTTTTCTCATCTGTAAAACCACAAGTCCTTCTAGTATCTTTGCTAACACAATCTCAAATAGGGTCAGGAAAAGTCAGACACAATTCACCAATAACAAATTTTATTAAACCAGGCAAATGTTCATCTAGTTTTTTCTATAGTTCTGGGGAAGCCTCAAAGTTTTTTTTTTATTACATTAATACTAAAAATGCATTTTTACTATTTTATATACTTTTCCTAGTTCTTTTTTATGGTTCCAAGTAGAAGTCTAATAACAATAATGAAGATGATGGGGGTGATAATAATTGTAATAACTATAATAGTAATAACTAGTATTTATATAGTCATGTAATAATTGCTTTACATATATTATCTCATTTGATCCTCATGACTATCTTAGAAGTTTTTTGCTATTCTTATTCCCATTGTAGTTGAAGAAATTAAAGAAAACAAAAGTGACTTGTGTATCACACAACTAGGAAGTGTAGACCCAACCCTCTGTCCACAACAAGACCTAGCTATCTGTAATCACTGTTGTACTTGACAGGCCTTCAAATACATGAAAACAGGTATTATAGACTTCCAAGTATTCTCTTTTTCAGACTAAACACCAAGGTTCTTCAGTTAATCCTCATGTGGCATAATCTCAAGGCCTTTCATCATCCTAATCACTCTCCTCTTGACCTTCCCAAAATGCAGCACAAACATTGAACACACAGGCCTCTAGTTGTGGTCTGGCCGGGGTAGAAAACAGCAGGAATAGTTCTGGCTATGTCCTATTCAAGAGAGGTTAAGATCACATTTGATTTATTGTTGTGTTGCTGTTGCCAAATCCCACTATTTACTTATATTGAATTTAGAAATGTTTTTCTGGCAAAATTCAATTCAATAAGCATTTATTAAGGTCTTCAGATGGGAGTGGATAGAGCACTGGCCTTGGAATCAGGAAGTAAGGAGTTTGAATCCAGCCTCAGGCACTTAACTGATACTGCCTGTGCAACCTTGGCCAAGTCACTTAACCCTGATTGCCTCACATCCAGGTCCATCTCCAGTCATTCTGATTCATATCTGAAGCCAGATACCTCTGGAGGAAAAAGGCTCTGGAGGCTGGTGACTTAGCACAGCACCCCCTCATTCAAATCCAATTCATGTGCTTGTCATGGCATCACCTCCCTGATGTTGTGGTATTCTTCAATAATGAAGGACAAACATTATTAGTATTAAGGTCTTATTATATGCCAGGTGGGCAGCTAGATGTCTTAGTTAATAGAGTGCCAGACCCAGAATCAGGAAGACTCATCTTCATGAATTAAAATCCAACCTCAGACAAATATTAGCTGTGTGACTCTGGGCAAGTCACTTAACCTTGTTTGCCTCAGTTTCCTTATCTATAAAATGATAGAGAGAAAGAAATGGCAAATAACTCTGGTATCTTTCCAAGAAAATCCTAAAAGGGGTGACAAAGAATTAGAAACAACTGAACAATAATATTGAAGTCACTACATCATTGTTTGCATCATTTTTCTATCCCATCTTGTGCTCTTACCACAGACTTCTTTGATATATAAAAGCACCATTCAGCTCCAGCCTTACCTACTCTATGAAGTTTTCAACTGTCTTTTCTCTGAATTCCTAAAGAACTTAATTCATGGATTGATCCTGGCCACTTGAAAGGTGATGTGATGTAGTGGGGAAAAAATGTGTTTAAGAGTTTGAGGACTTGGTCTCAAATATTGCCTAGGATAATTATTAGCCATGAGACCTTAGACAAGTCATTTTATCTCTTTTGGGAATTGTTTTCTCATTTATAGAATAAATAGCATGGTTCTAATAACTAACATAAAAAAAGACTTGGTTTAAGTCAAGGTTCTTTATGTGAGGTGCAAAAGGTTGTATTTTCTTTTTTTCATGATATTTTGATAACCATATTTCCATACAATTTATTTACTTTGGGGGCGGCTAGGTGGCATAGTAGATGAAGCACCAGCCTTGGAGTCAGGAGTACCTGGGTTCAAATCCGGTCTCAGACACTTAATAATTACCTAGCTGTGTGGCCTTGGGCAAGCCACTTAACCCCATTTGCCTTGCAAAAAAAAAAAAAGCTAAAACAATTTATTTACTTTGTATTTTCTTTTTATTTAATTATGTATAATTTTAGGAATCAACTTATATATCATTTAATCAATTTATTTACTATGTTATCATCAATTTATTTTTAATTAATTTTATTTTATTTATTTCCTATGTATTTTATTTTATGCATTTAAGTTTAAGTTTATTCTAACAATGGGGTCCATAGGTTTCATCAAAGAAGTCCAAGATACACATTCTTAATGAGCTCCAAGTTCTCTTCCAACTCTAGGTTCAATGACCAAGGATATCAGGCAGTCTGGTACAGTAAAAAAAAAATACAAAAGGTGGAAGGAAGGCAGGCACCATCTCTACCCAGAGAAAGAACTGGTATGCATAGAAAGTTTTACACACACACACACACACACACACACACACACACACACACACACACTTACAGGATAGCTATTATGCTTGAAAGGAATAACATGTACATAACAGACTTGTAGTTTCATGTACAATGATCTTTTTTTCTATTCAGCTATGTTATGCAAATTGTTATTTTTATTTCTTAAGAATAAAATAAAAAAGAAAGGAAAAGCATTGTCTCCACCACCCAGTTGATGACTTAAATTTAAATCCTGTCTTTGATTCTAACTGTTGGATCTTGGGCAATGCACTTAAATCTCTGTGATGTTTAATTTGTTTGTCTTAACTGAGGGGTCTAAATGATGGCCTTTGAAGTTTCTTTCTAGTTCTAAATCTAGGACTCTCTCACCTTCTGTGAATATGCTGCCTTAAATTGATAGTTAATGTTTTCTATGTCCATGCCATGTTATCTAATTCTAAGGTCGTTGAGGCCAGGAAGAGTGTAGTAAACCTCTAGAATGTCTGATGAACTGTATAGAAGAGAATCTTCATAGACATTGTTGAATGAGTATGACCTTGAACCAATATGAATTCAGCCTTGCCTGAATGGTCTGTGATTAAAAACACAGAGAAGTTAATTCTGCTGTGAAGGAATTAAAAGGGCCTAACTCCTGCAGATGAACACAAGATCCTGTCATTAGCATTAATAGAACTGCTGTCCTAATTGATATGAGTTAATATTTTTTACTCTAAAATATTTATATTTTATTCTATAATAGAGAAAAATCTATTTTTAATCTACAATAAGAAAAACATACATTAGGTTATATTCCTTTTTCTTTGACTGAAATCCTAATAGAGGGAAGAGAAAAAAGAATTGGCTAAGAGTGGACAATATTTAAAGCTGGCTGAATGCCATCTTTTAAAAGAAAAGAACAAACTGTAAACAAAAAAGATTAACCCATGCTCACAGAACTCTTTTTCAACAATGTTAACAACAAATCAGAGTGGAAATAAATTAATATGCTGTTTCAGAATTCTATAAATGTTTTTATAGATGTTTATAAAATAGATATTAGATGCCCTATTACCTTCTTTCTCTATTAAAATCTCATACTTTAAAACTTTTGGCTCCTAGGAAATAGTGGTGGCTCCTTCACATCACTGGATGGTACTTTGAAGAAGCTTACGAGCTTTATAACAAACACACACTCCATAATTTCAATTTTGCCTCTTTAAACGATGGAAGATTTGATGAAGCAATAAATGGGTGTTAGCGATTTGAAATCAGAAGCAAAGTTTGACTGTTTAATAGCTAAAAGGATATTGCAACAAAGTATTTCTTTTATTATAACAGCATTTCCTCTCTCTACCACCACTACCCCACCCCCACATTTTTCAAACCACAACACTATAAAACATTACTTTCATGATCTTGAGAGAATTGAAGAAAACTTTGTATCATTGGAGACCAAGAGCAAAGGTGAATAATTTCAAACAATTTCCAAATTTATCACCCAAATTTTTAGTGTGACTGAAATATAGCTTAGAATTATTTCTTTAGGTTGAAGTTAAATAGTAGGTTTGAGTACTAGGCCAATAGTGAATTTGTTCTGGAAGAGGACCAGTGAATTTAGGAGGGTGATGCCTTGACTTTCAAGTGAATAGGATTTAAGTGAGGCAGGGCTGTACAAAATCATCAGTCTCACTCTCTCCTTCAGAGTCATAGGAGTCCATTGGGAAGACATAGATTGCAATGATTGGCCATGGTTCTCAGAAGAGGAACAATGACATAATGAAGATTATGTCTTGACTTGCATGTGAATTGGATTTAAGTGAAAGATTTTTAATACAGAAAGGTTCAGGTCACCCACTATATCCTGGGCCATTGCCAGTGACTTTGACTGACCAAAATTTCATTGATTTTGGTACCAGACTTAGGAGAGAATTATGTTTTTTAACTATAGAAATCTGACATTTCTTGTGCTGAAGTTTACTATTATGTAGAAGCATGTTATGTATAGTACTACCAAATTTTAACTCCCCCCAACCATCCACCCAACTACGTATTGGCAGTTAAAGCTTTTTATTACCTGGCTCAAATTACCTTTCCAAGTTTATGGGACATCATTTCCTCTCAGGTACACTACTCAGTCAATATGGTGAGCCATCTCCCATTCCATGCTGTCCCCCCATGTCTAGAATGTACTCCTTTCTCATATTTGCTTCCTAGAATACCAAGCTTAATTCTAAGCTCAGTTCAAGCACAACTCAATATATGAGCCCTATTTTGATCCCCTCCAAATGTTTTTATTCCTTCCTCCATAAAATTACATTGTATCTTCTTTGTTTATATATATATATATAGATAGATAGATAGATAGATAGATAGATAGATAGATAGTTTTTACTTATATATGCACATTGTGTTTCTCTCAGGATTGCTATGAAGAAAGAATATAATCATTTTTGTAAAGTACTTTGCAAGCCTTAAAATGCTATATAAGTGATATCATTATTTCTCTTATTTCATTGTAAGTGTTTACTAAATCATTTGATGGCTAATTGATTAATAAATTGATTTTGATATAGACATGATTTCATCAATGTAGGGAAAGTTCAACATGGAATTTTCCTTATTTTCAATCAGTAAGTGCATTAATATGTAGGGTATCCAAATACCTAAATGACTATTTCAGCATGAAGATTTTTAAATTTCAGTAATGATTTCTATTCATTTAAAAAGAAATAACTACTATACATGAATGTTTTATATTTGTTTTCATTCCGCCTTGATGATCTGTGTTCTGAACCTTTTCCCAGCATAAAAGTAATTCAAAGTCTATGTTAATTGAGCCCCATAGGAGTTGTGAAATGCCAGCTATAAAATGAGAATTGCTGTTCTCTGGAGATTGAACCAAGACCAACAAAGACATTATGTTTTGGGCCATGCTTTACAAGTGAAACAGCAATGTCCCAAGATGAGTTATGTAATAATAGTACATTTTGAAAGTTGTAAAAATGCAAATAAAATGTGTCTTGGGTAAGAATTTTTTTAAACAAAAGGTCCATTGGTACCACAACTTTATATTTCTCAGTTTCCAGAACAACTCACAAGCAATAGTTCCATGAACCTAGGTCAAGCAATAACAAATTAGAAACATTTTTTAACCAGATATTTTATGATAGGTGGAGATGCTTTATTGCTATAGTTCTCTTAAAAACCACTTTTTCTATATTCATTTCTGAAGTACTTTAGTTAGAATGGATTTATTTATATGAACTGTATGGGTAAGTTATTTATAATTTTTTTCTTATTATGAGAAAATTATTATAATATAGAATATTATAGCTAGAAGGGAACTAGAGCTCACTTAATCCAGTCTTCTACCTTCTTCTACCTTGTTCACCTCTATATATGCTGAATTCCTGATTAGAATGTAAGCTTTTTGAAGGCAGCCTTTCTCTCCTTCTCCATGGGAAACTCTCAGTGTGAGTTCTCACATAATGAAGATTGTCTTCCTTCCAACAATGCGTATTATAACTAGTCTGTGACTTTGTAGATAAGATTTAGGAAATTGTCTAAAGCATTTAGATTTTTAAGTGACTTTCAAGAATTTCATAGCTAGCAAGATGCAGAGATTGGTTTTGAAACTAGGTATGCCCCATCTTAAACAACAGGATCCTTCAGTGAAACATATCATTAAGGTTTTCAAAATGCTTTAAAAGACAACTATATCCAGAGTTATAAAACTATATATATGTATATATATATATATAAAATATACATATACATGTATACATACAGACACACACACATGTATATATACTCTTTGACCCTGCATAGTCACTAGTCACTATTGGTCTATTTCCCAAGGTGATTGTGGAAAAAAGGGAAAAAAGCCATATGTTCTAAATATTGATAGCAGCATTCTTAGGTATGACAAAGAACTGGAAATTTAAGGTGTGTCCATCAATTGAAGAATAGATAAACAAGTTGTGGTATATGATTGTGATGGAATACTACTGTGCTGTAAGAAATGATGAACTAGTGAATTTTAGAAAAACATGGAAAGACTTATATGAAATAATGAAAAGTGAAGTGAGCAGAACAATAACATTATTCAAAGAATACTTGTAAATAACCAAGTTATTCTGAGTACCATAAATACTTAGATCAGCTGTAGAGGGCATATGAAAGAAGATTCAATTCACCTCTAGAGAAAGAACTGATAAATAAAACTACTATTAGTGTGGTGTTTATATACATGGATACATAGGTAGATAGATAGATAGATAGATAGATAGATAGATAGATAGATAGATAGATAGATAGATCCATGCCAAATGGTGGCCTTTTCTAGTTCAGGATGGGGAAAGAAGAACAAAATGAACTTGAAATAAAAAAGAAAGAAAAAACTAAAAGATGAATAACAATACAGGATAATTTTTGCTGAGTTCTAAGTGAATGGTACATATATTTTAGGGCAGAAATTCAGAGGAATGATGACAAAAACTATTAGTAGTCAAGGAAACCTTCACAAAAAGATGATTTCATGAAGATTACTTAAATTGGGTGTTTTTAGAAAGGTAAAATTTCATCAGGTATGAAGAAGAGGGGAGGGCTTTATAGGCAGGGAAAACAGGTAGGACATGAACAGATACACTAGAAGATTGGTGGAAGGGAATGAAGAAAAAGAAGATTGAAATAGTAAATTGGTACCAGATCATGGAGAGTATGTATGGCACATTTGCTGTGGATAAATCACATTAATATGGTACTTTAGAATTTTCAAAATGCTATTTGCACAATAACCCTGTGAAATAGGTAGTCTAAGTATTATTACTCTCATCTTTCAGATCAGGAAAATAAGTCTCAGAGAATTTTTCCTGACTTGACTGTGTTCACCCTGCTAGAAATCATTTATAATAACTTTAATTCATATCACTAAAACAATTCTTATAACAAATAGTACAACATCACTATCTCTGTTTTAAAGATAAAGAAATCGAGATCTCCAGATAATAAGTGATACATATGGGACTTGAACCTGAATCTTCTGACTCCAAATCTAGTTCCAGTTCATCCATGTCATATAACCTCTTTATTAAAAGCATACCTAAGCAGTTGCTTTGGGATAAGTTAGAGATTACAGTTCTCAGGGGGACAAGCACAAGGAATCCTAGTATAAGGTCAGACAAAGAAGGAAAATAAGCAATGTGAAAGCCCCTGTTTGATAAACAGAAACAACAAAAGTGTATGTGCCAAGAGGCACCACAGGAATCACAAATGGTCCTTTTGTGCAAAGTCATCAAACAACTTATATGGTTATGTTAGGGAGCCCAAACATGAGTTAGCTCTGGAAAGAGCAGGAGAGCCTCCAAACAAACACATCTATCTTTGTCCTGCTTGCATGTAATGCAGAAGAGATTGCATATGAACAGATGCATTTTCAAAAGCATTTATTAAGTGCTTACTGTGTATCAGGAACCATGCCAATTTGTTAGTGTTCTTATTGTTGGCACCCACAAAAATTATGCCACCTCCAGAAGAGAGATCTCTGAAATTTATTGAAAAACATTTACTGGAAGACCAATAAGCACAGTGGACAGAGCACTAGGATCAGGAAGACTTTTCTCTGCTGCAGTAGAAGGAAAGTCACCCTCTCTCAGAGCTCCTAGGCTGAGCTGCTGATTTGCTTTGGGAAAAGCACTAGAAGTCCTCTACAATGATAAAATCAAAAATGTGACCCAATACATGTATTTTAAAATCTGTAATCTGACCCTAAACTAGCTTTTCCTGACTCTCTAACCATCACCCTCGTCAAATACATGTGGAGACAAAACCACAATTCTAGCCTTGTATTTATATTTAGTGTCAGATAAGTTTCTGTGAACTCTGTCCCAGCTCATTGATGTCAGAACCCACAACATGATTTTGCCTTGTAAGACTGTCCTATTTTGGAAGATCATGATTGAGAGCGATGAAGGGAGACAGACTAAATAGAGGTAGTGCAGTGGAGTAGATAAGTATACCTCACTAAAAGGCAGGAAACATCTAATTCTGACTCTGCTACTAAATAATTATGAGATCCACTTAACGTCTCTGCACCTCAGTTTCCCCCATATGTAAACTGGGAGTTGAATTTAATTATCTTTAAGGTCTCTTCTAGATCTGTTGTTGTTCAGTTGTTTCAATTGTGCCCAATACTTCACGACCTTTTGGGGTTTTCTTGGCAAAGATACTGAAGTGGTTTGATATTTTCTTTTTCCAGCTCAGGAAACTGAGGAAAACTGAGGGTTACGTGATTTGCCCAGGATTAAACAGATATTAAGTGTCTGATGCCAGATGTGAACTCAGAGATCTTCCTGGTTCCAAGTCCCATGCTCTATCCACTGCACCACCCAGCTACCCCTTCTAGCTCTAACAGTTTTTATGATTATATTCTAAATTCTGAATTTTCACATCTTTAGGAAACTCCTCCTGTACTTCTCTGGGGGGTGGAAAAGATGCTCTTATTTTGTCATTAGGCTCAGGGATAGTTGTGGAATACTACACTTTTTCTTGGCCATTACAGATGTTTCTAATATTACCTCTGTTCCTTGGATCAGGTGCAACACATTTTTCCAAGCCAGAATTACAGGCAACTTTTTTTTCAATGAGTACTTATTAAATATTCTACTGCAGACAAAGGAGATCTATTGTGCAAGGATCTGAGATTAAAAAGACAAAACTTAAACTATATCTGTCCTCAACATGAATCAGAAACTCAGCTTATGTTCATAGAGAGTTTCCCATTCTCCCCAACTTCAATTGGACATGTTCCACTTGGCAGTTTTCATCAAGTTCTACTTAACAGCCCATAGCTAAGGAAAAGATCATTTCATAATTAACAAAATTATTAGTGAAATAAAAGGGAAATTATAATAAATGTATTATTTTATAATTTGAACCTTAAATAATAGATGAAACCCATTGATAATTACATGATAATTGCAATTCTACATGCTTTGTGCTTCATTTATTCTGTTATAATTGAATGAAGAAACTAGGTGGCAAGTGGATAGGGCACTGGACTTGGAGTTAGGGAGACCTGAGTTCAAATCCAGCCTCAGATATTTAATACCTTTCTAACTCTAGATCAGTTTCTTGACCACTCTAGTACCTTTGCCAAGAAGACCCTAAATGGGATCTTGAAGGGTTGTGCACAGCAACAAAAATTTTTGAATATGATTTCAGAAAATTTTCTATTTCCACTAAATAACCAACTCAATGAAATAAACTTTAACTACTTTATAGACATTGATGTTGTGTGTGTGTGTGTGTGTGCATGAATCCAGTAACCCAAGGGGGAAGAACCAAGTTGAGTTCTTATAGGCAAATTATACCTAACATAGTTGATTGGTTCTATGGAAATATAATATCTATAGGTTCCTGTTTAGTTTCAAGGCAGGGGCTTTATAAATGAGAGATAATACAAATCGAGACACAGAAGATTTACAGTCTGTTTGACCTTGCCTGCTGGTTTTTCAACAAAAACAAATCATGAAAGAACATGTGCTACAATCTTTAATGATTTCCATTACATCTAGGATCAAATATCAACTCCTCTGTCAGGGATTTAACATGACCTTGACCTACCTTTCCAATCTTTTGGCCCATTACTCCCCTTTACACACACTGCCCTCAGGTCAAAATGTATACTGTAGCTCCTCACACATTGCTCTTCCTTTCTTACATCTGTGTCTTTGAATAGGTTGTCATCTCCCTTGCTTGAACTGCACTCCTTCCTCTTGTCTGCCTCTCAAAATAACTTGTTCCTTTCAAAACTGATTTCAAGTATCCCCTTCTTCCATGGAGCCCTTCCTGATTTCCCCAACTGCTAGTGTCTTTTCTTCAGCTTAATTTGCATTTATTTTGTACACATCTGTTAGTCAATACTCTAATACTGCTAATGAACCTACTGTGTTCTAAGAAGTGACAAGACATAGAGAGGTAAAAGACAATATCTACCCCCAAGGAGTTCACAGGGTTATGGGGGTGGGGATGGGGACAACAGGAAAACAACTCTTCAGGAACAAGCTATAAGGAGAGTGAGTGGGAAATACAACAGAGAGAAGGCACTAAAATTGAGAGGCTGGGAAAGCTCCTTGTAGAAAGCTTGATTTTATGTGGGACTTGAAGGAAGCAGGGAAGCTAGGAGGTAAAGATTAAGAAGGAAACATTATAGGTTTGAAAAACAATGAGAGAAAATGCCAGAGCAGAGAGATGGGATTATCGTGCTTGGAGAACAGTAATGGTACCAGAACCACTAGAACAAAGAGTATGTTGGCTTTTAAAGGGTGGATGGTATAAGGTGTAACAAGTCTAGAAAGCTTGTGATGGAGGAAGAAGTAGACAACGAAGAGCTTTGAATGTCAAACAATATTTTTTATTTGATTCTGGAGTTGATAATGAAGTACTAGAGTTAATGATTAGAGGAAAGACATGATAAAACCTTTGTTTTAGGAAAATCATTTTGGCAGTTGAATGGAAGTTGAACTAGAGAGGGGAAATACTTGGGATAGACAGGCCCACTAGCTGACTATTGCAGAAGTCAAGGTGTGACAAGGTAAAAGAAGGCCTACATCAAAATGGTGACAATGAGAACAAAGAAAAGGAAGCATATTTGAATTCTAGGGCAGAGCCAAGATAACACCATAAAACTAGCATGCTCCTAGAGCTTTCTCCTACACAACATTAAATTAAGCTTCTATACAGACATTAAAAGCTACAGATCCTACCAAAAAATATTAAAACAAGTTTTCAACTGTAGACATAATGGAGGATCTTCAGTGAAGGTCTGTTTTTCTTTTGGGGGGGGGGAGGGGGAAAAGGGAAAGTAATACCAAGAGGAAGCTTTTGGACACTGTAGAGCCCAGATCTGGGCAGCTAAGGACCCAGGAGCTAGATAGCAAACTAGCAGGGAGGGTCCCAATTCCACGCAAAGGCTGAACCCTGGAAACACTGGGGCAAAAGACAGGACTGAGTTTGGAACAAACTAATTGCATAGGCAGAACCTGGACATAAAGAAGGAAACAAACCTCTGCAAAGGCAACATCTTGGTAAGTGATTATCCAGGGAATGGGCCCCAGCCCTTAAACAAAAAGCTCAGGATTATATTCCCTATACCCCAGGAGTAGAGCTCAACAATAAAAATGAGCTAAACCCCCCTAAAAACCAAGAGTGCTAATATCAGAAAATTATCATGAAAATAAAGAGGATTAAAAATGCCATCTCAGAAGAAAAAAGTAGTGACAAATTACCAACATGGGAAGTCCTAAAAGAGCATATGAATTGTACTGAAATCCAAAATCTCATTGAAGAGCTTGAAAAAGAATTTAAAAAACCAAAGAAGAGAGGAAGAAGAAAAATAGAAAAAAAGCAATGAGAATCATGCAGGAAACTTTTTAAACTGATATTTTATTTTTTACAAATACATGTTATGAAAGTTGTTTTTAACATTCATCCATATGCATATGTATATTTTTAAGTTAGAAAATTTCCTTCCTCCCTCCCTTCCCACCCTCCTCCCCTCAGTAATGAACAATCAGGTAACCATTATACATTCTTATTTGTGATATACGTGTTTTCAGATTAGTTATTTTCAGTATGAAGAATTAGGATTGAGGGAAAGAGAATGCATAGGAGATATTTTTTATAAATTGATTGTGAAGGATGTTTAAATTTTTTTAGTTTGGTTTGGTTTGGTTTGGTTTTCTTCCTCTGTATAGGGATAGCATTGTCCATAGCCAAACTAATAGGATTGAACTGCTAAGAGGAGCTGCTTCCATCAAGTTTGTTCATCTCATAGTACTGTTGTTAATGTGTACATTGTTCTCTTGGTTCTGCCCCTTTGCTCAACATCAGATCCTATAATTCATTCCATGCTTCTCTAGTGTCCAACCATTTATGTTTCCTTATACAACAATATTATTCCATAATATTCATGTACTACAATTTGTTTAGTCTTTCCCAAATTGATGGGCATACCCTCAATTTCCAATTCTTTGCCACTACAAAAAGAGTTGCTATGACTATTCTGGAACATGTGGGACTTTTCCCATTTTTATGATGTCTTCTAGATATAGACCTGGAATTGGAATTGCTGGGCCAAATGGAATGAACATTTTTATTGTTCTTTGGGGATAGTTCCATACTGCTCTCCAAAATGATTGGATCATTTTACAACTCTACTAGCAATGCATTAATGTCCCAATCCTCCTACAACCTCTCCAGCATTGATCATTTTCCCTTTTACTCACTTTAGCCAATCTGATAGGTGTGAAGGAACACCTCAGAGTTGTTTTAATTAGTATTTCTCTAATCAATAATGATTTTGGGGGGGCAACTAGGTGGTGCAGTGGATAGAGCATCAGCCTTGGAGTCATGAGTACCTGGATTCAAATCTGGCCTCAGACACTTAATAATTACCTAGCTGTGTGACCTTGGGCAAGTCACTTAACCTAATTTGTCTTGCAAAAATCTAAAAATAAATAATGATTTGGAGCATTTTTTCATAAGACTGTATTTTTAGCTTTAATTTCATTTGAAAATGGTCTATTAATATCCTTTGACCATTTATCAATTGTTGGATGACTTGTAACCTTATAAATTTGATGCAATTCTCTATATAATTTAGAAATTAGACCTTTGTAAGAACTCATAGTTGTGAAGATTGTTTCCTAGCTTTCTACTTTCCTTCTTATTAAGGCAGTATAGATTTTATTAGTGCAAAAACTTTTTAATTTAATATAGTCATTTTGCAGTTTATAATGTACTCTATTTCTTGTCTGGATGGAAATTTGTCCCCCTTTTCATGGATGTGACAGAGCATTCTTTTGGTCTATTAATTTATCTATGGTGTCATCCTTTATGTCTAAATCTTCTACTCATTTTAACTTTATTTTGATATTAAGTGTGAGATGTGGATCTATGCCTAGTTTCTGCCATACCATTTTCCAATTTTCCCCACAATTTTTTTGTCCAATAGTGAGTTCTTATCCCTGAAGTTGATGTCAAGTAGTATATTGCTGTAGACATTTACTGCGGTTTCTTTTGAACCCATCCCAGTCCACTGATCCATTACTCCATTTCTTAACCAGTACCAGATAATTTTGTTGACTGTTTCTTTATAGTATAGGTTTAGGTTTGGTAGAGCTAGGCCACCTTCCTTTACATTTTTTTTTTCAGCAGTAGCCTTGGTATTCTTGATGTTTTTGCTCCAGATGAATCTAGCTTGGTAACTTGCAGGAAAATTATGAAAAATTGACCAAGGAAATCAATTCCTTTAAAAGTAAAAATGAACTGGAAAAATGTAACTCTTCAAAAAATAAAATTGACCAATTGGAAAAGGAATGCTACTCAGATAAAATTTAAATCAAACAATAGAAAGGGAATGCAACTCAACAAAATTAAAATTAATGAAATGGAAAAGGAAACATAAAAGCTAACTGAAGAAAATGAAACTCAAAAATTATAATCAGACAAATAGAAACTAACAAATCTATGAGACACCAAGATTCCATCAACCAAAATCAAAAGGCTGGAAAAATTGAAGGAAATATAAAGTACTTTTTTAGGAAAAACAAAACAACCTGGAAAATAGGTCCATCAGAAAGCCTAGATAAAAAAAGAGCCTGGAAAATATCTTTTAGGAACAGGGAAAACTGTCTCAATATCCTAGATCTAGAAGACAAAAATAGTCTTTGAAAGAATACATAGAAGACCTCCAGAAATAGACCTTGGCATAAAAACTTCAAGGACTAGCCAATTTCCAGAATTCTCAAATAATGGAGAAAATACTGTGAGCAGCCAAAAAGAAGTAATTCAAAACCAAAGAAAGTACAATCAGAATTATAGGACTTATCAACTAGGAATATACATTATGTCCAAGTAGGATTTATCCCAGGAATGCAGGGTTGGTTCAATATTAGGGAAACAGTATTAATTAACTATATCAAGAACAAACCTATCAGAAATCATATGATTATCTCAATAGATGCTGAAAAACTTTTGACAAAATACAGCACCCATTCCTACTAAAAATATTAGAGAGTATAGGAATGATCGGATTGTTCCTTAGAATGATAAGCAGTATCTATCTGAAATCATCAACAAGCATTATATGCAATGTGGATAAGCTAGAAAAATTCCCAATAAGTTCAGGGGTGAAACAAGGATGCCCATTATTACCACTATTATTCAATATTACATTAGAAATGTTAGCTTTAGCAATAAGAGAAGCATTTTTAGTTGGAATGTGTACTGTATTTTGTCAAAGGCTTTTTCAGCATCTATTGAGATAATTAGATGATTTCTGTTAGGGTTATTATTAATGTAGTCAATTATATTAACAGTTTTCCTAATATTGAACTAACCTTGCATTCCTGGGATTAATCCTGCTTGGTAATAGTGTATTACCCTACTGATAACTTGCAGTAATCTCTTTGCTAAGATTTTATTTAAGATTTTTGCATCCACATTCATCAGGGGAATTGGTCTATAATTTTCTTTCTTTGTTTTGACTCTACCTGGTTTAGGTATCAGCACCATAATGGTGTCATAGAAGGAGTTAGGCAGAGTTCTGTCTTCACTCATTTTTTCCAAAGAGCTTATATAGAATTGGAACCAATTGTTCCTTAAGTTTGATAGAGACTTCTGGCCAACATGGCAGAGAAAAGCCCCACACTGTGCTAAGATCTCCTGGTTTCCCCTCAGAAATAGCATGAAAGAAACCTCACTAGAAATTTGATCAACAAAACCCCCAAAAAGATGCTAGAAGAAGAACATCTCCCAACAAGGTCTGTCTCAGGGGACTGTGGGTGAACCAGGAGTGGAGAGCAGAGAGCCAGTGCAGGGGCAGTGGTGGGATGAAGCCAGAGGAATGGCCTTAGCCCTGGAGACTTTGACTATGGGAGAGGTGGTCTGGGGAGCCCCATTGGGACTGGAGGGCAAGTTCTAGCACAGAGAGTTGCAGATGTGGCTGGACATTGATCCGCTTGGCTCAGGGGATGAGCTCCATACTTTTAGCAAAACCCTCTTCCCAGAGCAAACACAGCCCCTCCCCACCCCACCCCCATTGCCTCAGGTTCAATTATGGGCAGAAGAGCTCCCTCAGTTGAATAGGGAGATTAACTACCTCACTCCAGGGCACAGCCCACATTGTTTAAGGATAACAGTATGCACCAGCTCCCCCCACCCCATCCAGGCCTAGGGAGAAGGCCTCAAATGAAGGTCACAGACACAAGAGAAAGCAACCACAGCACCTCTACTGGATTTACTTAACACAGTCAGCAAAGCATCTGGGGTTTTCAAAACCAAACATCTGGGTGCCAACCCCTCCCCCAACACAAGATCCTAGGAAAATGAAGAAAGGTCAGCATAAGGGGGGGGCATTAAAAACTACTTTAAAGAGATGGGGGGGGGTGAAGCCATGATGGCAACAGGAGAAGAGCCTCTCTTAGGTGCTCTCTCTCTCTCTCTCTCTATAATATTTTAAAAATCATAAAATAATGACTCTAACTAAATTTTCAAGAGACAGAACCCACAGAAGGATCCAGTGAGGCAGTTCTCCAGCCCAAGGTAACCTGGAAAAGAGTGGAAAGGCTCCACTCCACGGGGTTAGAGGTGCAGCCCACCAGAGTGAAGGAACTTCAGCCTCCTGGAGTCCACCCCAGGGCTCCTGGGAGCCATGACTCATGGCAGTGGCAGCAGTTTCCTGACCTATGCCCCGGGAAGCACAGGGAACAACTTGAAGGATCATTGGGGGGCTTCTGCCAGAGCAAGCACATGAATCCCAGCCCTCAGGGCACTCAATGAGCAGCATGGCCTTGGAGGCTCAGATCTAGGAAAAGGAAACAGGTGGAGCTGGTAAGCAGGAGTCCCCAGTGCTCAGCATACTCAAGGTAGGGGAGTGGAGAGAAACTTCCAAGGTCTGTCCTCTGTACCTAGAACAGAACTCTGGGGCTCTGACCACATTCAGATCCTGATCACAGTCTAGGCCTCCCATAGAACAGCAAACCCCACTACCTCAACCCCATGGGAGAGGGGTGCACTTGTGGTCATTCACAGACCAGGAGGGAAGACAGAACTTCACACACTGAGATCCTTGTGGGTGAGTATGTCCCAATAATACTCAAAAGCTCAGAAAGCACCCCCAAACCAGGTACAGGCTGGGAAATAAGTAGACAGAGAACAAAGAGGAACACCATTGAGAAATACATTGTCTATGATTCCAAGAAGGATCAAAATACTCAATCTGAAGATGAGGAAGTACAAGCTCCTGCATCTAAAGACTGCAAGAGAACAAGAAATTGGGCTCAGGCTATGACAGAGCTCAAAAAATATTTTGAAAATCAAGTGAGGGAGATAGAAGAAAAATTTGGGAAAGAAATGAGAGAGATGTAGGAAAAACCTGAAAATGAAGTCAACAGCTTAGTCAAGGAGATCCAAAAAAATGCTGAGGAAAATAACATGTTAAAAACCAGCATAGGTCAAATGGATAAAACAGTTCAAAAAGTTATTGATGAGAAGAATGCTTTAAAAATCAGAATTAAAATTTTTTTTTTAAAAAAAGCAGAATTGGACAGATAGAAAAAGAGATAAATCTCTCTGAGGAAAACAAATTCTTCAGATGTAGAATTGAACTAAAAGAAGCTGCTGACATTATGAGAAGTCAAGACACAATACTTCAAATCCAAAAGAATGAAAAATTAGAAGAAAATGTGAAACATCTCATTGAAAAAACAACTGATCTGGAAAACAAATTCAGGAGAAATAATTTAAAAATTATTGTCATACCTGAAAGTCATGATCAGGAAAAGAGCCTTGACATCATTTTTAAAGAAATCCTACAGGAAAATTACCCAGATATCCTAGAAGCAGAGGGCAAAATAGAAATTGAGAGAATCCACCAATCTTCCCCAGAAAGAGGTAAAAAAAACCCAGGGATATTATAGCCAAGTTCCAAAACTCCCAGGTCAAAGAGAAAATATTACAAGCAGCCAGAAGGACACAATTCAAATATCATGGAGCTGCAGTCAGGATCACACAGGACTTAGCAGCAACTACATTAAAGGCTCCTAGGGCTTGGAATATAATATTCCAGAAGGCAAAAGAGCTCAGAATGCAACCAAGAACCAACTACCGTGCAAAAACTGAACATCCTCTTCCAGGGAAAAAGATGGACTTTCAATGAACCAGGAGAATTTCAAATTATCCTGTTAAAATGTCCAGAGCTGAGCAGAAAGTTTAATCTTTAAGTACAGGACTCAGGTGAAGCATAGAGAATGGAGGAGAATGGTAAAATATGAGGGACTTAATGATAATGAATTTTATATACATATATATATATATATTACTGCATAGAAAAATGATACTGATAATACTCAAAAGAAACTTCTCATTTAATGGAGCAGGTAGAAGGAGCTTTTATAGATGAAGCACAGGAGAGAGATGAATTTGAAGATATAATATATTGTAAAAATAGAAGCAATGGCTAAAAGGGAAATATACTGGGAGTAAGAGAAAGGAGAGGTAGAGTAGGCTAAGATAGTTCATATTATATGATTTTTTATTTATTACAATGAGCTATTACAATGATATGGAAAGGGGTAAGGTGAGGGGAACTTTGCTGTCATCAGAGGTGGCTCGGAGAGGAAACAGCATATATACTCAATGTGGTATAGACATCTAGAGTAAGAAGGAGAGAAAGGGGATAGGTGGAAGGGGGGGTAATGTAAGTGATAGAGG
This sequence comes from Macrotis lagotis, assembly GCF_037893015.1. NCBI lineage: Eukaryota > Metazoa > Chordata > Mammalia > Peramelemorphia > Peramelidae > Macrotis > Macrotis lagotis. The sequence goes on from NC_133666.1 coordinate 406,068,963, forward strand.
AGAGGGTAGACCATGGGGGAGAGTGGTCAGATATAACTCATTTTATTTTTAACTTCTTGCAAGGGGCTGGGATTGGATGGCCTGTCTGGGACCACAGGGCCAGGTGGTATGTGGACTTGGGGCCTCTTGGCCCTAGGGCTAGTGATCAGTATGCAGCTACCCTATAGCACATTTAAGAAGAGGGACAGAGAGAAAGGAGAGAGAAAATATAGTGTATGGTAGTAAGGAAGTATGAATGGAGGGAAGTGCAATCAGCATTGGCAAAATTGGAAAAATATGGAAGTAGGTTTGTAATGGACTTATCCTAAAGAATGTGATCCACCCGAGACAGTGCTGGTGGTGTTGGAACACAGACTGAAGTGCACTTATTATTTTTATTATTATCATTATTATTTGAGGGAGGTTTGCAGGGCAAGTGGGGTTGGGTGGCTTGTCCAGGGCCACACAGCTGGGTTATTGTTGGGTGTTTGAGGCCAGATTTGAACCCAGGTGCTCCTGGCTCCAGGGCCAGTGCTCTGTACACTGTGACACCAAGCCACCCCAATTTATTATTATTATTATTATTATTATTTTATTTTATTTTTTGCTTTTTGCAGGGCAAAGTCATTGGGGTGACTTGTCAGGGTTCACACAGCTGGATGATTTTTGGGTGTCTGGGGCCATATTTGAGTTCAGGTGCTGCTGATTCCAGGGCCAGTGCTGTGTCCACTGCACCACCTAGCTGGCCCCTATTATTATTATTATTTTTATTTTAATTTTAATTTTTTCTCTTTCCTTTATTGCTCATGAGGGTCTATATTTTTTGGGGGGGAGGAGGTATGTTTACTCTTAAACAAGAATATTTTGGTAATGTATAAAAATCATTTGTACAAAAATAAAAATAAATATAATAAAAAAGAAAGATGGAGAACATCATTAAAAACAAACTAGATAATTTTGGTTATGGTAAATTAAAAAAGCTTTTGTACAAACACAACCACTGTAACCAAGATCAAAAGAAATGTAGTAAACTGGGAAACAATTTTTACAACTAGTATTTCTGACAAAGTACTCATTTCTAAAATATATAGAGAACTGAGTAAAATTTATGAAAAAATAAGCCATTCCTCAATTGACAAATGATCAAAGGATATGTGGAAGCAATTTACAGATGAGGGAATCCAAGTGATCCATATTCATATAAAAAATTGCTCTATAGCATTACTGATTAGAGAAATAATTAAAGCATCTCTGTGGTATCACCTCATACCTCTCAGACTGGCCAATATGACCAGAAAGGATAATCATCAATGTTGCAAGGGATGTGGGAAATTTGGGACATTAATACATTGTTGGTTGAGATCTGAACTCATCGAGCCTTTCTGGAGAGCAAGCTGGAATTATGCCCAAAGGGCAATAAAAATATGCATACCTTTTGGTCTATCAATACCACTACTAGGTCTATACCCTGAAGAAATCATGAAAAAGGGTAAAAGTATCACTTGTACAAAAATATTCATAGCAGCTCTGTTTGTGGCAGCAAAGAATTGGAAATTGAGTGAATGTCCATCAATTGGGGAATAACTGAACAAACTGTGGTATATGTATATTATGGAATATGATTGTTCTATTAAAAACCAGGAGGGATGGGAATTCAGAGAAGCCTGGAAGAATTTGCATGAACTGATGCTGAGAAAGATGAGCAGAGCCAGAAGCATATTGTATACCCTAATAGCAACATGGAAGTGATGATCAGCCTTAATGAACTTGCTAATTCATCAGTGCAACAGGGACATCATCACAGAAAATTTCAGAGTATCTGTGATGGAGGATGTCATCTGTATCCAAAGAAAGAATTGTGGAACTTAAACAAATACCAAAGACTATTATTTTTATTTTTTCTAAAAGTTATCTTATTATGTAATTTTGTCATCTCTTATATTTTATTTTTTTCCTTAAGGATATGATTTCTCTCTCAACACATTCAATGTATAGCATGGAAACAATGTAAAGACTATCAGTCTGCCTTCTCTGGGGGAGGGGAAGGGAATCAAGATTGGGAGGAAAATTGTAAAATTCAAAAGCCAATAAAATAAAAAGAAAAAAGTTTGATACTATTCACTTGTGAATCCATCTTGCCCTGGAGACGTTTTCTTAGGGAGTTCAATGATAGCTTGTTGAATTTCTTTTTATGAGATAGGGTTAAGTATTTAATTTCCTCTTCTTTTAACCTGGGCAACTTATATTTTTGTAAATATTCCTCCATTTCACTTGGATTATCAAATTTATTAGCATACAGTTGGGCAAAATAGTTCCACATTGTTACTTTAATTTCTGCCTCATTGATGGTGAATTCACCTTTTTTTTCATTTATGATACTAGTAGTGAATACTAGTTTTCTTCTTTCTTTTGTTTTAAATGAAATTAGCCAAAGGTTTGAAAATTTTATTGGTACTTTTCATAAAAACAACTTGTGGTTTTATTTATTAGTTCCATAGTTTTCTTGCTTTTTATTTTATTATTTTTTCCTTTAATTTTTAGAAATTCTAATTTGGTATTTAACTGGGTCCTTTTAATTTGTTCTTTCTCTAATTTCTTTAGTTGCATGCTTAGTTCATTGATTTCCTTTTTTTTTTCTAATTTATTCAAGTAAGCAGTTAAAGATATAATATATCCCCAATAACTGCCTTGGCTGTATCCCATATGTTTTGGTATGTTGTCTCATTATTGTCATGATCTAGAAGGCAATCATTGATTCTATCTATAACCTGTTGTTTGATCCACTCATTTTTTTAGTTGTTTTTTTTCCCAAGGCAATGGGGTTAAATAACATGCCCAGGTTCACCCAGTTAGGTAATCATTAATTGTCTGGGCTGGATTTGACTCAGGTCCTCCTGATTCCAGGGTCATTGCTCCCGCCACTGCACCACCTAGCTGTCCCCTATTCATTCTTTAAAATGAAGTTATTTAGGTTTCAATTAGTTTTAAGTCTGTCTCTCAATGGCCTGTTATTGCATGTGATTTTTATTGCCTTATGATCTGAGAAGGATGTATTCACTATTTCTGACATTCTGCATTTGATTATAAGGTTTTTAATGCCCTAGTACATGGCTAATTTTTGTGTAAGTGCCATGTACTGCAGAAAAAAAGTTTATTCCTTTCTATCTCCATTCAATTTTCTCCAAATGTCTATCATGTCTAGGTTTTCTAACATTCTTTTTACTTCCTTAACTTACTTCCTGTTTATTTTATGGTTAGATTTATCTGATTCTGAAAGAGGGAGGTTCAGGTCTCCCACCAGTAGAGTTTTGCTCTCTATGTCTTCCTGTAACTCATTCAGCTTCTCCCCTAAGAATATGAATGCTATAGCACTTGATGCATATATATTTACTATTAAAATTGCTTCATTGTCTATCATACCTTTTAAGAGGATATAGTTTCATTCCTTTTCTCTTTTATTGAGATCTATTTTAGCAGCTTCTTTGTCTGAGATAAGGATTGCTACCCCTGCCTTTTTCACTTTGACTGAAGCAAAATAAATTCTGCTCCAACCTTTTACCTTTAGTCTGTATGTGTCTCTATGCTTCAAATGAGTTTCTTGTAAGCAGCATATTGTAGGATTCTGGTTTTTAATCCAGTCAGCTATTCACTTATGTTTTTGGGGAGAGTTCATCCCATTCATATTCAAAGTTATAATTACTAACTCTTTATTTCCCTCATGCTATCTTCCCTCTGTTTGTATTTCCCCCTTTTTTCATTTTATCCATATTCCCCAATATTTTACTTCTGAATACCTCCTCCTTCACTGTGTTTGCCTCCTTATATCCACCCCTCCCCTATGTTTCCCCTTTCCCCTTGCCTCTTCTTCCTTCCCTTATTTCTGTTGGTTCCTCTTTTCCTCCCATCCTTCTTTCCCTTTTTACTATTTGAAAGGCAAGATAAGTTTCTTAACTGAATATTTTTATGTAAATCCCTCTTTGAGCCAAATCTGATGAGAGTAAGAATCAGGTATTTTTCATCTCCTCCCTTCTTCCCCTCTATTGCAATAAGTCCTTTGTACCTCTTCATGTAATGTGATTTACCCCATTCAATCTCTTCCATCCTCCTGTCTCTTTACTGTCCTCCTTTTCAAAGAGATATTGTTTGTAAATAATTCTATCAGATTGAAGGACAAGTCATGAATATCCATTACTTCTGGCTTATTGAATTCTCTCTAAAAGAGCTACAATTCTTAAGAGTTATGAGAATCTTTCTCCCAGGTGGAGATGTAGCCAGTTTCATTTTATTAAATAGCAATTTTTTCTTTTTTCCTTTTTTACTTTTTTCATGTGTCTCTTGAGTCTCATGTTTGAAATCCAAATTTTCTATTTAACTATGTTCTTTTCATCAGGAAAAGTAGGGAGTCTCCCATTTCATTAAATGTCTATCTTTTCCCTTGAAAGAGTAGGCTCAGTTTAGCAAGATAGTGAATTCTTGCTCAAAAGAACTTTCCAGGCTCCCTTGCTCTTTGGAGTATTGTATTGCAGGCCTTTCAGTCCTTGCCAGGTCCTGTGTAATCTTTACTGTGGCTCCTTGGTAGCTACATTGTTTCTTTCTGGCTGCTTGCAGGATTTCCTCTTTTTTCTGATAGCTCTGGAATTTGGCCACAATATTTCTTGGTGTTTTCATTTTGGCATCCCTTTCAGGAGGGGATCAATGTATTCTTTCAATAACTATTTTGCCCTCTGGTTCCATTATATCAGGTCAGTTTTCTTTCAATAGATGCTAAAATATTGAGTCCAGGCTTTTTTTTATAAATCCTCAATGTTTTCAGGAAGCCCAAAGATTCTTAAGTTGTCTCTTCTAGATCTATTAATCTAGGTCAGTAGTTTTGCCAGTGAGATATTTTTGTTTTCTTCCTTTTTTGGATTTGTTTAACAGATTCTTATTGTCTTATGAAGTTATTAGTTTCCACAGATTCTACTCTATTTTAGAGAAGAATTTTCTTCATTTACCTTTTGCAGCTCCTTTTCCAAATGGTCTATTTTTGATGGAGTTTTCCATTTACCCAATTATATTTTCCAAGGATTTGTTTTCTTATTGTGAGATGGTAATTTTCTCTTGTAAAAAGTTAATTTTCTCTTGGGTTTCTGTTCTTTTTTTTTTTTAGGTTTTTGCAAGGCAAATGGGGTTAAGGGCTTGCCCAAGGACACACAGCTAGGTAATTATTAAGTGTCTGAGGCCAGATTTGAACTTGGGTTCTTCTGACTCCAAGGCCTGTGCTCTATCCACTGAGCCACCTAGCTGCCCCTCTCTTGGGTTTCTTTTCCCAATTTTTCCAATTGATTTTTAAACTCCTTCCTAATCTCTTCTATGAAGTCAAGAAGTGTTTCTGGGCTAGAGACCAATTAATATTCTCCTCAGAAGTTCTAGGTCTCTCTGAGTTAGGGTCTTTGTCTTCAAGGTAACTTTCAATGGACCCCCCCCCCCATTCTGCTGGCCTTTCTGCATTTTCCTAGGAGTGTGTGTGTGTGTGTGTGTGTGTGTGTGTGTGTGTGTGTGTGTGTGTGTTGGCGGGGGCTGATTCACAGACCTTTTGAGTTGATATCCCTAGTGTCTTAACCCATTAGACTTAGTAACTCCAAGTGGGCCAGCCAGTAAAGGGTATTAGAGGCATTCTTTGGAATGTTTGTGATCATCATTTGCAGCCCACTACCTAGTTTTGAGGGGGTGGGGGGGCAGTGGGTCTGGATTATCATGGAACAATGTGTTCTGGGCCCTCAGTCTATATAGTTAATCTCATTATTCACTCAATACTGAGAGAGCTCTGCTGCCCACACCTGAGCCTGGGGTGGTCAGAGAGGTTGTTACTGCATTTGTTCTGGGAAGAAACCCTTTCTCCCACAGGGATGGGGGGAGGGGATTCAACTGGAAACATTGGGACTCCGCTGAATATACAGGGCTTGTGGCCCTGTTCTTCCAGACCAGTGGAGCTGAGTAGATTGATGTCTATCCCCTGCACTGGAGCTTTCACATCTGTTGCACTGTAACTCCCTCCAACCTTGCTGGGGATCTCCTGCCTAGTTACAAAGCCAAAGCTTCCATAGCTGTTCTCAGGCTAGATCCATGTCTCATCCTACCTCCCCTGTGCTGGCTCTCTGCCTCCAGCTTACCCACATTCCCCTGAGATAGACCTTGTTGGTAGACGTTTTCTCCTTTGCTCTTCTGTAGATTTTGTGGATCTGAATTCTGTTAAGAGGCTTGATTCATATTTGTTTTGAGGGAAATCCAGGAGACCTTAGTACAGTGCCTGGCTTCTCTCCACCATCTTGGCAGGAAATATGAAAATGACTTCACTAATTACAATGCATCCTCCTGTGGCAAATCAGACCAATACCAGCTCAGACTGTACTTCCAAAGATCAGACACAAATAGTCAGGTAAATACCTGGGGTGTTTACTCTACACTTAGGTATTTCATGTTTTCTTTTAGCTACTTTAATTCTGCCTTGCTCATAGAGCTCAGCACATTCTCTGATAAGGACACCCTATGCTGAGTGGTCCTGTGCCAGTGTCTCTCATGAGTTATAATCAATTGTAAAGTTCTTAAGAGAGATCTTCTGAGTGTCCCAGGATAAGAGTATTTAGAGCTGCTACATATATATGTATATACATATATATGTATATACATATATATGTATATACATAAAATTAAATCAGAAGTGACTTGACTTTACTACATACTTAGAGGTTTGTAGTACAATAGGGGCAGAGGGTGGGAGCATACTTAGAAGGATTGTACATAAAGAAATTTGGAAGTGATCTTGCCTTTGTTCATACTTTAGTTAAGGAGGGTTAAAGTACCATAGTTGGGGTGCTAAAGGGACAGAGGAAGAGAGTAGAGAGTATATCCAATACTTTGTTTGGGGAAGGCTGTAGGGCTACGGTGGGTTTATAAGAGACAGACAGAGGGGGAGAGAGAGAGAGAGAGAGTATATTTAAAGGAATTGGACATGGACACATCATGAAGAGATTTTTCTTTGCTTGATGCTTTGACTAAAATTGGAGGGAGTATGCTTAGGGAGGCAGTATAAATAGTTCAGGAAATGATTTGGCATTGTATCATGTTTTCTCTCATCATGACTCTTGAGCAGTATATGTCTAATGAGGCAGTAGAGGGGAGGGTAATTAATGTCTATGAAGCAATACTGCTTATCAATCTATTAGCCTTTAAAATAGCACTTCTATCAGGTCAGATAAAAAGAATATATTTTGATAAAGGGGATGTAAGTATAAGACAGGGATAAAACCATAAACACCTTAAAAGAAGGACTGTACTAGGAGAAGTCTAGGCATTAGTGAATGAATAATACTAGGTGAAGAGGCACAAAAACTTATATTAGAGAGAAAAGAAAGGAGGGTGTGAACATTGAATAAATTCTACTTAATAGATTTGACCCAGAGAGGGAATAACATATATTCCCAGTTGGGTTTAAAAATTTATCCTATCTTACAGGGAAGTGGGAAGGGGGGAAGGTGGAAACGAAAAAAGAAGAAGGAACTGATAAAAAGGGAGGTGAAGGTAAAAGTAAAAGTAAACTTAAAGTTAAAATTTAAAAGAAAAGTTAAAGGAGAAAGAGAGCAAAACATTGTTTGGGTTTTTTTGTTTTTTTGTTTTTGTTTTGCAAGGCAAATGGGGTTAAGTGGCTTGCCCAAGGCCACACAGCTAGGCAATTATTAAGTGTCTGTGACCAGATTTGAACCCAGGTACTCCTGACTCCAGGGCCAGTGCTTTATCCACTGCGCCACCTAGCTGCCCCCAAAACATTGTTGAGAAGGAATAAGAGGAAAGGGAAGAGAAAAGTACACACAGGGAAAGATAGCATGGAGTGAATTATGGAATTAGTAATCTTAACTGTAAATGTTAATGGGGTCAACTCTCCCATAAAATGGATGCAGATAGCAAAATTGATTAAAAACCAGAATCCAAAAACATGTTATTTACAAAAAAACACATTCAAATCAGAAAGATATAGACAGGTAAAGGTAAAAGTCTGGAGCAAAATTTATTATGTCTCAGCAGAAGTAAGAAAAAAAATCAGAGGTAACAGTCTTTATCTCAGACAAAGTGAAAGCAAAAATAGACGTCATTAAAATGAGGCATATTTGAATGATGCTACAGAGGTGAAATCGACAGGCCTTGGCAACAGATTAAATGAATTTGGGGGCTGAGCAATGGTGGGGAGTCAAAGATGATATCTTTGTTGTGAGTTTGAGGAACTGGGAGGATGGTGGTACCCTCTACAGTAAGAGGGAATTTTGGAAGTGAGAAAAGTTTAGTGGAATAGATAATAAGTTCAGTTTTAGATATGTTGAGTTTAAAATGTGTATAAGACATCATTGTATATGTCCAAATATTTATTTCATTGGGTTGGTAATTGGATTGTCATAGAAACTATTTTGAAATGGAATTCAAATGTTGTTTATTTGTTTCAGCTACATTCTATTCTTCATGACCCCATTTGGGGTTTTCTCAGCAAACATGCTGGAGTGGTTTATCTAATAAACAGTTGGAGATGCAATAATAGAGGTCAGCAGAGCAATTGATTAAGGAGCTATATGTATATATGTACTTGTGTTTATTTATGTTGTCTACCCTGGCTATACTGTAACTTCCTTGAGGAAGGGGGTATTTTTTGGTCTTTTTTGATTCCTTATTCCATTTCTGTTTGTTTGTTTGTTTTTTGCAAGGCAATGGGATTATGTGACTTGCTCAAGGTCACATAGCTTGGTAATTGTTAAGTATCTGAGGCTGAATTTGTACTCAGATCCTTCTGACTCCAGATTCTCTAATCCACTGCATTATCTAGCTGTCCATCCTTACTCCATTATTAAGAGTAATTTATTATCTGTAGAATTCAGAGGAAAAAACCTTTTTAGGGTTGAGGTAGGGGGGGTAGCACATTGGCAGAATAATGTTACAATATGGTTTCACTTAGAAGCCAACATTTTGGTGGGGTCTGATTTTAGGACATTAATGCCAGTGAAAAAACATTGGGACCAATGTTATAGAGTATATGCCTATAATTAAATAAATTTATTAACAAATGATGACTTCTTAAATAGTACTCTAGTGGCCTAAAAGACTGAGCACGAATGCCAAAGGTACCAATTTTGCAATCAGGAAATAGGTTAATAAGTGGCTGAATATGTAAAAGCAAATAGGACTCCTAATTCTCAGGGCTGAAGTCATTCCCCAGATGAAATCTTCTCTTTAATGAGGAAGCACATTAATTGCTCCTGGTCATTAGAGAATCCTTTACTGCACAGCAACAGTACTTTAGAGGCTAAAAATTAGCATACTACTCTAATAGCTAATTCACTGGAGATTATTTTCAGTACAAGGGAACATTTAGCTCATCATTTTAAAATGTTCAACACATTTGTTTAAAAACTACTGAAATACCTCCCACATTTCAAAAATAAAATATGACTATATCATCCATCTTCAAATAATTATTACACATAAGAATGGGCAGACTATAAACACAATTATAAGAAAAGCTAAGAATTATTAGTATTACTCAGATTTAAGAATTTACCCTTACAAAGTTAGTCATTTTTCTATATTTTCTATATTTTTCCATATAATGAATTTAAGAATGACTATAAAGAATTTAACACATGTAAGGATTTTATATTTATTTAAAATTGTCTATAAAAAGATATTTTTGAATACATATGGTACTATACTTATACTTAGCATATCATTCATTTATTATTTATAGTGATGACCATTTTTTCCTTTTGTTTATGTTAATATATATATTGGTCTAACAGATAGAAGCCAAATCTCTATGGAAATATAAAACTAGAGATTGACAAATGGAAATGTGGAAACTTGTCCCCCAAAATTCAATTCCTAAAAGTTTTTAAATTTTATAGAACATAATATATATATACAAATATCTACATATTTTCTCATTATTTTCTTATAATATATTTTATTCTTAAATAGATATCTATAAAATTATATAGGTATATATGTAATATAACATTCAAATAAAGGATAAAATGATTGTATTTAAAATTAGTTCAAAATTATTTCTAATTTATTTTAAAGATATATTTAAATTTAATTTCTCTGTTGTTTTCTCATCCCTTTTCATGTTTTTCTCAAATTGATATTTTTTTATGAAAAATATATACTTCATATTAAAATTCTTTTTAGATGCCATTGAAAAATATTTCATTAAGCACATAAATCTTTGATTATAACTTTACAATTGTTTAACTGTCCTCATAAACTAATTTAAAATGATAATTCTAAATATCCTATGAGTACAATCTTGGTGAAATTCTGTGATCAAACTCATTTTATCATAATTTATTTTTCATGGTCTTCAAGAATACATTAAAACGTCCTTCCTTCAGTTCCCCAGACCTTTCAACCTGGAAGATTCCTTTTTCATGCCACCACACTGATTCTCTCATTGGTGAGATTCTATGGCCCTCATTTTAGGGACAAGCCCAAAGTAGTCATGCTTCATGGCCTTTGCTTATCTCTCAATGCCCCCTTCCTCCCTGCTCCCTGACCCAGATTTGCTATTATGTTTCTGGCTTTCTGAACTTTGCCACCACACCTCTGTGTACTCTGTTTTTCAAGTCTCCTTTATATATTTTCCTCTCTCCCCACTTTAGAATGTGAGCTCCTTTAGAGTAAGGGATATATTTCTCTTTGTATTTGTACATAGTAGGTTTTTAATAAAAGGTTTGTCATAATAAAATCTCTACTATCCCCCGACTATACAAAGATCATATCCTTTCTGAAGCTCGGTTTTGTCAACTTTAAAGTAGGGATAACACTACTGACACTGCTATTTATCCCAAAGGGCTCTTGTGAGCTCAATCTTTCTAAACTATAAAGTGTTACATAGATGTACTATCACCATCAATGTCATATTCTTCATAATATAATTCTCATTTTAACACAGAAAAGTAATAATGTAGTTATATTATTTTTATTTCTCAGTATTCTTATTAAAACAAATTTCTCCTGAACAAGAATTAGCTGCTGTGTGTTTTGGGTTTTTGCTTTTGTTTTCCTACCTCTGTAAAATTTATACAGTGCCTGACACCTAATATGAGACACTTAATAAATTTTTTTTTACGTTCTGTGTGTGCTCCTCAGCCTGGATATAAATATGCATATCATGCCTCAAAGGATTCATGGTTAATGGCAAAGTTCTTAGTTCAATACCACTGCATTCCAGCTTCATGTCACTAGAATTTTAAAATTTTGACACTACTCTGTAGGACTCAAAAAAGTAAGAGGATAGGGGGATGAACCAACTCAAAGCTAAATGAAAGAATTATGGAAAGCATGACAAATCTTACCCTTTAAGGATTAAAAATAAAACAATATTTTATCCAGTTAGTTGTGAAATGAGCCCAACATTCTTGGGTTGTTAGGAACATGTTAGAATGTCAGTATCCTAAGATAGATCTTCATCTGTAACAGGGACTTCCTTCTAAGGGGGTGTGGAACTAGAGCTGGAGAAGATGGTTAAATTTTCAGTGAAAGCTTTTATACCTTGGAAATTGTCAATCCAATTTCTAATTCCAACTTCCTATAAAGGATGTGACTTATTATTGTGATGATTACATACTCAAGAAAGTGATGGAGACAATGTTAATAATGCAGATTAAATTTAAAATTATGTAGATTACACTTAAAATTATCTAACTTTTCTAAAATTGTATTCACTTCCTTAGCTTTCTTCTTTTATTTCACTCCTTTAGTAAATTATTTTGAGAAAGAGTGCATAGGTGTCACCAGAATTCCCTAAAGAGTCTATGAACTAGCTCAGAACGCCTGAGCTAGAATGTGTTCAGAATAGTACAACCAGAGTAGTAAAGGGCCTTGAGTTTATGTCATATAAGGTTTAGTTAAAGGTCCCAAGGATACTAATCTACAGAAGAACAAAATTTGTAGATATCTGTATGAACCTTGTATGAACTATGTATGATAGTTATCTGTAAGAACCTGAAGAACTTTCATATGAAAGAAAAATTACACTTGTTCTACTTTCATTAGACATTAGGACTAGGAGAAATGTGTGACATTTGCAAATAAATTTAGGCCTATTCTATAGAAAAGTTTTCTAATAACTAAATATATGCAAAAAACATAATATGCTATCTTGGAAGGGAATGGATCTCCATCATTAGAGATCTTCAAGAAAAAGACTGTCTTAACTACTTTTCATATATGTTGTACAGGGAATTTAGATGTGTAGTGTTGAAGGAAGACTAGTCCCTTGGTGTAGGGGCTGCTGAGATCTTTTCAGTGCTGCCTGCCACCTGAGCCATCTAACTTTCACCAGTGGCTTCTAGAAGCTTTAGCATGCACAGCAGCCACACCCCAGTAAACTGTTTTGGCAGGTGAGTTAAACTAGGTTGAGGTTAACTAAGGGAGTCTCATACACATCAGTGAGTAACGGGGAATGTCTACCCCAAGCATGGGTTTTCTACACTTCCACTGGTGGAATAGGCAAAAGAGAGCAATTGTCCCAATGGCCTTGAAACAATCTGAAGCAAGTGCTATGGAACTTAGAGTTTGGTTAGACATTGAAGAAACCAAGGTCATTCACTGTATCTAGAGCCATCACCAGCTGTCTTGACTCTATTTTACTATGCTGGATCATGATGACTTTGGGAGAGGGAGTGAGGTGGATGACTTCGTTCAGCTCTACCTCACTTAAAATCTAATTCACACAGGCAACAAACGACATCACTTCTAACCATTTTTAAAAGTCCTGTGGTGACAGACAAGTGATGAAGCAGCAGGTGCAGACACACTGTAGTCACAAACCTGCACACAGGTAGCCTAGGGCCATAGGGCCTTTTTCCCCACTGAAAGCAGCAGTGAGGTTTAACAAACCCTTGGGTGGCTGAGCAACCCTTTTAAGGATAGCACTACTCAACCTCCTGAGGTAAGGAAGGGGCCAGAAAAGATGCCTTAAAATTATCTGCTCACTCAGTCCTGGCTTGATTACTACAATAGGCAAGGATCCCACAGTGTGGTCAACACACACACACACACACACACACACACACACACACACACACACAAATCTACAAACACTTCAAAGATTTCTCTCCCCATCAGTGCATGGAATCTGCTCAGACTCATATACATCATAAGATCCAATAGAACTGAAAGATAAACAGCTCTTGTTGAAAGAGAACTCACAAATAGTAGCCATGAGTAAAACAAGGCTAGCAAACTAAGGCCAGCTTACTGAAGTTGGAGCTTGTTACATGTTTTTCTGGAGTGGCCACAGTGAAGGGGAATACTGTGAAGCTGGGATAGGTTTTGCAATCCAAACTAATATGGTCAGCATTCTTGAATACCTAACTAAAGGAGTGAATGATAGGTTCATGACAATGAGATTGCTACTTCCAGGAAAACATCATACTACTATCATCAGTGTCTATGCTCCCATCATGGTGAATACTGATAAAGTTAGAGAGGATAATCTTATAATTCTGAGTGACTTTAGTACTAGAGTAGGCTCAGATTATCAGACATGTCAGGTCCATGGGAGGAATGGAGTTGGAAACAATAGTAATAGTTACAACTACTGAAGATTTATGCATCTAATGACCTCATTACAAACACTATCTTCCATTTATTTAAACACAGTAAAAATTCCTGGATGCACCCTCATAGCAAATATTGGCATCTAATAGACAATGTGAATGTTAGGAGAAGAGACAGACAGGATGTGAGTGACAAAGGCAATGTATGATGCAGAGTGCTGGATTGATCACAGACTCATCCTCTCTAAGCTAAATATTAACATTCAACCAAAGCAGTGACCCCAAACCAAAATGAATATTAGAAGAATTAATGTAAAAAATTATAGTGTTTTTCTGAGAAGGCACAGTTTGTTGCTAACTTGGAGAGAAAACTGAGTCAACACAGTTGACAACAGTGGAGCAGAAAAAGAGTGGACAACTTTCAGAGCTCTGGTGTACAGTACTGCATTTGCTCATCTGGGCCAGAACATTCCTAAACACCAAGACTAGTTTAACAAAAATGAGAGGGGAAATAAAGAAGCTACTAAATGAAAAATGAGAACTCCACAGGTTTATCAGCATGATAGTTCATCCATTTCTAAGAAAGCAACATTTAATTCCATCAAAAATAAAGTATAAGCAAAGCTAAGAGAAATGCAAAACTCTTGGCCCAGTAAGAAGGTAAATGAAATTCAATTTTATGCAGACAGTAACAAACCAAAAATTTTTTACAATGCCCTGAAGGCTATGGGCCAAAAACATATGGTATATGACAAGTACTCAGTGCTGATGGATCCACAATGATTAATGGTAGGGACATGATCCTAGAGAGATGGACTTACAGACATCATCAATCAAAGCAGAAGCCATTGACCATTTACCTCAAGTTGAAGTCCCTAGCTGAAGTTTCAACTGAGGAAGAGATTTTGAATGTCATTAGGCTCCTTTCAAGTGGCAAAGCATGTGGTGCTGATTCTATTCCAGCTGAGATATACAAGATGTGTGTGTGTGTGGGGGGAGGTCCATTGCTCATTTGCTCATCCAAAAACTGACTGAAATTTTCCAGGTTATACTGCATGAAGAGGTTATCCCTCAAGAATTCAAGGATGCCTCCATTGTCCACCTCTATAAAGATAAAAGGAATAGACTTTCTTATGACAATCACAGGGATATTTCTCTTATAGACATTGCTGGTAAGATTCTCAATAGACTGATCGTTATTTCCCTGAGTGCCAGTGTAGCTACAGAAAGTCGAAATGGTGTTTGCTGCCCAACAACTCCAGGAAAAATACCAAGAACAGAACAGAGCTCTGTATACAACATTTGTAGATATGTTACTATCAGTCATGAGAGTTTATGGAAAATTATGTCAAAATTTGGTTGACTGGAGAAGTTCATCAGTATTGTATGTATGTCAGTTTCATGATGGCAAGCGGTTCTGGATAGCAGACAATGCTCTTGAGATTTCCCAATCAGCAATGGAGTGAAACAAGGATGTGTCCTTGCTGCCATACTTTTAGTATGATGTTTTCAACTATGTTATCAAATGATGAGGATGAACATGGTCTCAAGTTCAGCTACTGCACTGATGGAAAATTCAACTTGCAAAGGCTAAAAAGCCAAGGCCAAAACAGAAGGAGTATTAGTGCATGATCTTCTGTTTGCAGATGATTGTACAATCAGTGCAGTCTTTGAAGCTGAGATGTAACAAAGTATGAATTGATTCTCTGCTACTTAGGCTAATTTTGGTCTAACAATTAACGCCAAGAAAACACAGGTGCTCCATCAGCCAGCACTACACCATTCATATGTGGAACCATTGATTACAGCAAATGAAGAAGTTTTGAGTACTGTGGACAAGTCCACTTACCTTGGCAGTGTCCTTTCCATGGAGGTATACATTGACAATAAGGTTGACATATGAATTGCCAGAGCTAGCTCAGTATTTGGGAGGTTCCAAAAGAAAGTATGGGAGAGAAGAGGTATTTAACTAACTACCAAACTGAAGGTCCACAGACCTCATTGTGCTGACCTCATTGCTCTATGTCTGCAAAACCTGGACAGTCTAACAGTGTCATGTCAGGAAACTGAATTACTTCCATTTAAATTGTCTTAGGAAGATTTTGAAGATCACCTGGTAGGAGAACATACCAGATATCAAGGTCCTTGCTTGAGGTAAACTGGCTAGCATTACAACATTACTACAGAGAGTGTAATTACAATGGACTGGATATGTTAGAATGCTAGACATAAGCTTGCTAAGAGAGAACTCACACAGGTTTCATAAGAAGTGATACGGAGACACTCTGAAGGTCTCATTGAAGATTTAGAATTGATTGTGCATCATGGGAGACACTGGTACTGGACCTCCCAGGCTTGGTCCTCATCAGTGAGGGGGCTGCACTGTATGAGGAAGGCAGAATTGAAGCAACTCTGAGGAAATGTGACATATGTAAGTTTAGAGTACCCATCCTAGGTGTTCACATGGACTATTTGTGCCCTGACCTGTGGTAGAGCTCTCCAAGTTCATATTGGGCTGTTCAGTCACAGTGAGACAAATTTTAATTTGTCTCAAACTTAGTGATGTCATTTTGGCCTTCTTTGATAATGAAGAACAAGAACTAATCAACCACAGGGAATTCAACTTTCAAATCTGCCTTGAACAAGGTATCCACTCACTGCTTTCTACTCAAACGGAAAATACCAATGTTATCAAGGCTCTCTGGAATGAGATCTCAAATATGTGATCTGGTGGCATGAGACACCAATCAAAGCATTAATATGCTAGAACATGTCCTGTCTTTAGACAAATCAGCCTACAGGATTTTTGTCCTGTCGATCTGACTAAAAGGATTTTGAAAGTGGAATTTTGTAGGAAATGATTCTCATGGCAGTTGCCTCTTACTTTTTTAGTTAAATCTTTATTTTAAAATAAAATCAGTTGTCACTTTTCTTATGCCATTAATGATGATAGTGTTATAAGATAATTTAGTAATGAGGAAGGACCATTAGTTTTTCTTTGAAAAGGAAAACAAATGAAAAAAAGATCAGAGTGTAAAAGAAGTATGAAAATGTGGGAAATAACTTTGTTTTGATGGGCACTGGGAATACAAATAGAAATCAAAACAGACTTTGCTACCCATAAGCTTACATTCTACTGACTAGGACATTCCAGCATATCCATGCCATTGCCATGTTAGCTTAGCAAGGCAGAGAAATGCCTTGGAATGGAATTTCTGAAATGGAGTTTCTACTTTCTCCCCATTCACCCAGGAGGTACATGTAGATTGGATCACACATGCATATGTCACCATAGGTATTTCCTCTCATACATGGGCTCTCCCAAGTATCTCCTCAGATTCAAGATAACCCCTGGGTCTAATTCAATTAACAAATAAACAAAGAAAAAAGCAAAGCAAAACATGGTTCCCCCCCCCAAAAAAACATGTTTATTTTCACTAATCAACTAGAACATACATTAAGGTTTTTAAAATATTTTATTTATTTGTTTTTCTAACTATATGCAGCAGTAGTTTTGGCAATCTTTTCTTGCAATTTTTTTTTAACATTTTTTCCCCTCTCTTCTCCTGACAGAAAACAATCTAATATAGGCTCTATATTTAAAACCAATACATTTAATTTCAAAGAAAACAGTTAATATAATAGCATAATAAGAAAAGTAGAAACAGATCATTTGTTCAATACCTGACTAAACTCTCCCACAAATATACTAGTCATCAGTAGCAACCTTGGGTACGCCAAGGAAACATACTTGGAAAGGAACTTATGTGGAAACAAGTGACCCATGGGGGCCATATGTGTGGGAAATATATATGACCATGGCACTCAAGAATAGGATTAACTCAGTCCTCTGAAGCCCAAAAGTTCACCATTTTTTTTTACCCTGCCAATACCAAAATTATCTTCAATTAGTTCAGTTTCCAACTGGACAAGCCTCTGTTAAATATGCAAAGTATATAGTCTATCAAACATTGTTCCTTGTTAGTCTCATTTAGATCCTGCTGAAGGATACATTGGTCTTTAGATGTTCAGTCTCTCTCTCTGCTCCTTTAGTTGCTTTAATTTCTCATGGTCATTTCAACTGCTTTGTTCAAGGTTGCATTAAAAATATCTTTCCATGAGAAGCTCAGGCTTAGTTCATTTTAGTATTATAGGAACATAGGTTAATAAATGTAGTTCAGTACTGCACTTTTCAAAGTCTCCCAATGTCTTTGATTATGTTAACTATTTCAAACTCTTAATAACAGTAATGATAGAAACTTAAAAGTCATCAAGTACAATCTTCTCATTTTATGGAAGAGGTTCAATGAGTTGTCCATTAAGTCCTCCTTCCCAGAAAGATTAAGTAAACTCCGCTATGGATTATTTTTGTGTAAAGAATATTCAGGGGCAGCTAGGTGGTGCAGTGGATAGAGCACAGGCCCTGGAGTCAGGAGTACCTGAGTTCAAATCAAACTTCAGACACTTAATGATCATCTGGCTGTGTGGCCTTGGGCAAGCCACTTAACCCCATTTACCTTGCAAAAACTTAAAAAAAAGAATATGTAAAGAAGGAAATCCAAGTTATCTAAGAGTAAACCTGAGGAAAGATGACTTTTATCAGTACATTAAATTCATTAGCTTTGATCAAAAAGAAATAACAAGCACTGTGTATATTAGTCAAAATATGTTAAGGGGATATACTTGCTTCATTCTCAGAGTACTTCCTCATTGGGCAGAAGACTTAAGGTCTTAAGATTTTATTGCATGGCCTCACATGTAACTTAATACTAGGTAAATATTTTTAATACATATTTAAGGAGCTAGGTAAAGAATATATTTTGCATTGTTCCTAGGGAATTTATATTTCCACGTTACAAAATAAGAAAGAAATAATTCATAGACTGGAAAATATTTATTCTTTTCCTAAATCTATTTTTTTATCCTTATAGACAGTGGATCAAAAACAAGGCTAAATATATTCATTTGGCCAGGTAACTACGACTAGCCAATGGAAATAGAATTATGTCATGAAAAACAATTCCCATAAATCCTAGTGAATTATCTCAGGTGTGATTAACCTCCATTTGTCTTTCGAAATATTCAAGATCCCCTCTTAATAAATAGAAAAGATCAACTAGAGCTGTTGTTGCTAGTCATCATTTGGTCAATGGAAAAATTAGAATTAAATAATATTCTGTAACAATTCATTTCAAACAAAGTAAAATTATTTTAAAAAGAAGTTGTTGTAAATGTGTTCAGGAATCATTTATGAGCCAAAATGATTTCATTATTCTAAAATATAGCCCTCACAATATTATTTTCAATTTATATTTATCAAAATCTATTTCATCCTCTGGTATGAGCTGCTGTTAGGTTTTGTAATCTTGTTTATCTGCATGAGAAAAATGCATTAGGAAAAATTTACATGCCCATGTCTGATAAGAAATTGACAGCAGGTATTCTATAAACAGATTTTGGCTCACAAAGTTACTGTACCAAAGTTAAAAATATAGAGGAAAGAATATAATAACTTTGAAGTACAAACTAAAGTAGAACTTTACAGAAAAGGAAGGAAAATCTGTGGCAAACAGGAATTTGGTTATTCAGAGGTCTACAGTGAGTAAGAAACTTCTCCATGAGGATTTAGATAAAGAACTTGAAGAGTTAAGACAAAAATAGTATAAAGGAGCTTTAACACCCCTTCTCCCACAAAAGGAGAAGAAAATGAGGAAAGGAAAGATTTTTACTTTTTTAAATAAAGGACAAAGTAGTGAAGAAAGAAAAATGATAAAGTAAGAAGGGGATACAAAGAAAGATTAATTGAAACAAGTAGTAGGGAAAAATACAAGTAGCTTCCCAACTTGGAACTATGTAGTGAGAAAATATATTTTAATTCTATGGTGCTAAACTCAAAACACATATTGTAAAAATCAAAATTTCAGGTAGCTTCATGTCCCTAGAGAAATGTCTTCTTCTGTATAATATGCCAGAGTAAAATATTTCAAGATAATAGGAAGAAATTTATAATAATCATGTAGAATTAGCCAAGATTAGTGATCCTATTTTATAAAATTTCAGTGGTCATAAAAGATCTGATTGATCAAATATATTTATGATGTTAACCATATTATATTGGTTTTGTCTATAACATGAAAATATAATTTAAAATTGAAGAAGATAAAAATGAATAGTGTCAGACACTAGCAAACTACCTTTTATTTTATTTTAGGGCAGAGAAGAGTTACATCTTATACAAGACATAATCAATAATTTTTCTTAGATGTTTACATGACATAAGGCTGAAAGAACAGGTTGGAGCAGAGTGGTTGTAAGGATAAAGTGATTAATTCTATTTATGTAGGGTAGATCAAAAAATAACCATCATGTGAGATGCATTTTCACTGGCTGTCCCCCATGCCTGCTCTCCCCCCTCATTTCTACCTCTTGCCTTTCCAGGCTTCCTTCAAGTCCTGGTAATCATTCCATTTTCTACAAGAAGCCTTTCCAATTCTCCTTAATGCTAGTGCCTTCCATCTGTTGGTTTTCTTCAATGTATCTTATTTATGTCTAGTTTGCATATTGACTTTTCCTCATTAGACTGCAATCTCCTTGAAAGTAGGGTCTATATTTTGCCTTCTTTGTATCCTTAGCATTTTAGCACAATGTTTGAAACATAGTGGCACTTAATAAATACTTAATGACTGATATAGTACTTTAGATATTCAAAGGATTTGGGGGAATATTTGGGAAGAGAAAGATTACATCCATGTGAAATTTACAATTACACACACAATAAAATAAAAATGAAGCTGACACAAGGTTTCAGGGACCTGAAGTGAGAAGGCCATTGTACCAGCTGTGTTGGCTGCACTGGATTACACAGTTGTTTTATGTAAGGAAAACACAAGAATGCTGTTGCACAGGCTAGCTAGAAAAACAGGTGGTACTGCAATGTGTAGACCACAAGGTATAGCAAAAAATAGTTGGATTACACTGAATGAAATGGCAGTGAGCCAGGAAGAGGCACAAAGATTGCCATTTCAAAGCCCCAGTGAGGGGGAAAGAGTCTAAATGAACAAAGAATGATTTTATTTGATAAAATATGCAAAAAAAAATCTCATGTCAGATAATCTGATACATAGTTATACCTTTATACTTCGAGGATATGAGAAAAAAAAACTCATGAAAATTGAAAATTCAGTGACCAACTCAGGATTTCTATCCAATACAAATTCCTACTCTGTACTAGAGATCATAGAAGTTGAGTCCTTCATTTTAGAGAATGGAAAACTGATGCCGTGAAAGCTGAAGGGTCACACAGTGTCATATTTGCCATGATGTGACAAGTGCTTCAGTGGCACCAGGGCTTCCAACTTCCAATTCAGTTTCCCTTCCACTAAACCAGATATTATAAATATCTCATAATATTGTGACCCCATCCACAGACCATTGGAAATGAATTGGAATTGGAAACTCCAAGAAACTTTCTACCATTGCAGACTGGCATCTTCTAGTCCTTAAAAGTTTCCTTGGGCACAGAGAGAAAGACTAGTTTTGTTGTCTATCTGGGTTCTCAATGCCATGTCTTTCTGACTTCAAGGCAAAATGTCTCAACAATACCACAATGCTTCTCTTATCAAGCATTTAAAAATATTACAGCATACATTGTTGAGTGAATATAGAAAGTAACTAAAATAATAAAGAGAGTAGAGCAAAAATTGTATGCCACTCTGTATTTTTTGTACACACTCATAAAGTTGACTCTGATGAACATAAGAAAATCAGGGTGGAATAATGACAAAAGGGGTAGTGGTATCTAACCCAAGACTGGTTCCAATATAGGAAGATCTTGTTGGAATTAATGACAAAGAAAGAGCTCTTTGTGCAATATTCAAAGAGGGTGCAAAACAGCTTAGTACTTTCATACATGGTAAAGTGTAAATCTATTGAAAATGTTGTATAAAAGGGGGAAAAAGAGAACAATAAGTAGAAACTTCCTAGGGGATTTAAAAGGAACTGGTAAAGGAAAAGGGATAAAATTAATGAATGAAATATTTCTTTGAAAATCTAATGTATAATTTCTTTTAGTAATCCTATAATATCAGCTGTGTGTGTGTGTGTGTGTGTGTGTGTGTGTGTGTGTATGTGGAGAGAGTATTACCAACAGATTAATATGTGTCTTTTCTTATGACTTTATAAAAACCCATGATAGTTCACTTATCTCCTAGGAAATCAAAAATGGAAAATGCAAATTACAATATGATTTAAATGGATTTAAGGCAATTATTAAGTATCTGAAGTCGGATTTGAACTCAGGTTCTCCTGACCCAGGGCCTGTGCTCTATCCACTGTGCCACCTAGCTGTCCCCAATTTAATGGTTTTTGTGGTCAAATAATAAAGCTTAAATACAAGAATCTGTAAAAGAAAAGTTTTAAATTTATGTATGCTCTATAGTGAAAAACCTCATGAGAATTGAAAATTCAGTGACTACCTCAGGATTTCTATCCAATACAAACTCCTACTCTGTCCTAATAATTCAGTGACATAGAAAGGATCATAACATTGATATTACTATTAACTTCAAGTATTCTTCCATAATCAAAAATTCTCAACTTTCTTTATCTGATTAGAAGGAGCCAAATGTAGGGAGAGATAGAATGATAGAAAATTGTAATCAGATAAAGGAAGCTGAGAATAATTTATTCTCCTTCTAATCTCAGTTCTTAGTGAACCATTCACCTATACATTGTTTAATTTTGAATTCCATGCTCAGTTGTCCTGTTATTTGTTCATGTCTCAACAAATCTTCACTTTCAGCTATTTCCACTATCTACTTCCTCCATTCCCATTCATATGTGACTGAACGGAACTGGAGGAAATCATGTACCTATATATGTTACTTAATTTCAATTCAGAGCAGAAAGGAAACTCTTACATCCCTTCCTCATGGATTATCTATCCTGTTCTCCAAAACAATTGTGCCAATTGCTTTTCTTCTCTCTACTAGTTGCCCACAGAATTCCTATTATATCTCACCTTAGACAACTGAAAACATCAGGGTCATCTTCTCTCCTCCTCACCTCACAATTCCTTGACGTCATTAATCCCTCTTTTAGTCTAATCTTTGATGGAGGTTGGTCTTTCTAGTCACTAAGGTTAAGACCTCTATATGTAGTCTTAATACCAATTTACCAATCTTCTCTAGCAGAATGTCCCTTGTCATGCCCACTCTCTCCTATAATCTTCAAATTTCTATTCCTATCGATTCTTCCCCTTTTATTTACAAACAAACCCAGTTCCTCATATCCTTAAATGACCTTACTACCACATACAATTTTGTTTATCACCTTCTATTCTGGACTTTTCTGTTTTTTTCCTAGATCATTTTAGTTCATGAGTTTTATTTTTCTTCCAATTTTTCTGATTTCTCCTTCTTAGATTCCTTTGCTGATTTTTCATCTCTATCATTATTACTAACTTTGAGTGTATCCCAAGGCTCTGTCTTGGGTTCTCTTTTTTTTTTGTCTCGCTATACTCATTATTTTCTTTGGGGTTAAGTTACTACCTCTGTGCACGTGATTCATTGCCAGATTTCTATATCCAACCAACAGCATCTTTCTTGGGCTCCAGGCCCACATCATAAAATACCTTTTGGAAGTTGTATACTGTATATCTATAGGCATCTCAAAATCAGTATGTCTGAAATAGAACTAAAAATTCACCTTTCCATTGAGTTTACTAATTTTGTCAAGGGCATAACCATCATTCCATTAACCTAAGGTTACAACTATGTCTTATCTGACTCATGACTCTCATTCTACATATCATATCAATTACCAGATCTTGTGATTTCTAACCCATAATGTCATTCATTTATATCTCTTTCTGCTAGCTCACAACACTACACTGGTTCATTCATTCATCCCTTCCCAACTTCTGTGTTCCCTTCCCACTCTAATCAATCCTCCACATAATTGCCAAAGGGATTTCCCTAAAGGATAGTTTTAATCATGTCAGTCTTCTATTCAATAAACTCCATGTGCTCCCTCTTACATGTAGGATAAAATATAAACTTTTATTTGGTTTATAGATCTCTTTATACAGTGATCTCTTTTTGACTTGATCAATAAGTTGAAAATTCCTGAAAATATATGCAATGTACAACACCTGGAACTCCAAGCACTGTAAAGGTATCAATAGGAGTGTATTCTCATATTTCTTTTAAGCCATTTTTTATTATATAATTTTACAATTTTTACTTTATGATTGTTTTTTCCATTTATATTATTCAATTGGTTCTCCATTCTGTTTTATACATCATTGATAGGCTGATTCTAAAATTCTCCTTTGATAGTGCTGCTCTTTTGCTTAAAACTCTATAAGGACTATTTATTACATAATTAAATCAAAACTCCTGAGATCTTCAACAACATTTCTAAATTCCCTCACATGTACAGTGTAATATATCTGATCTTCTCTATTCACTGCCTACAAAATGTCTTGTGTAATATATCTTTATATAATTGATCATGTTAACCCCTTCTTTCTTACATCATTTCCCACTTATTAAACTTATAACTAAAATTAATACCTACTTTATCCTAGAGTCTTAGCTAATTACTCTTTCTGAAAGTGATACCTTCTTGTTGTGAACTTCATCAGAATTTATTTTTTTTATCCCTTATACCATACTTTAATAAACTGTCTTGAATTGTAACAACTTATATACATGTCTTATCCTCTAAACTGGATTATGAGTTCCTTTGTAGCTTTGGTTAATTACCATGATTGATGATGCCTCTTTCTGCAGTGAGTACAGTGGGCTCACTAACTCTGGACTGGCTAAGCTGCCCCCCTGGAGATTTTAGTAGATAACCCTAAAGGAGAAGAATGTTTCTTCTCTAACACTACTGGCTAGAATCATCCTTCCATTGTCTAAAGCTCTAGTTCCATTTAGCATAATAACATTGATTATTTTTTCCAAAGGAATATTTACTTCAAATATACAGCAAGAATAAAAAATATTTTCCTCTAACATATTGGGAGTAAAGTCTCTAATATATCTTCTACTCTGGGGAGAATGGGTTTAGAATTAATAGTGTCTATATGGTATTGTTTCCACAAAATTCATGTACAAATGAGGAAAGCTGGACTGATTGCTGCAAAGCCTAGGCTGGAATTCACTCTCAGACCTCAGGGCTCTCTGAATTTTCCAAAGTCCTGAACTTTCCAAACTCACAAAGACACGTGAGTAATCGCAACTAAACCTTTTAACTGAGAATTTAAGATTCTTGATAATCAGCTATTTCATATTACTTCCCTTGATATAGACTGATTCATTGATCTTTAACTACTCTCTGTCCACTTTTCTTATGCCATCCTCTTCAGTCTCTGTGCTTTTATTCACACCTTTCCTCTTGCCCAGAATAATTCATTTTCTTCTCTTCCATCTCAAGTTGAAATCTTTCTTTTCTTTTAAGTGTTAACTCAAAAGTCACCTTTGCTATGAAGCTTTCTTTAGGTTTTTTTTTTAGGTCAACATATAGATGGTAAACTTTAATTCTTTATTGGGAATCATTGGAATTTCTCACACTGAATCATGGACAAACGAAAAAATCCTTAGCTATACATGACTTTACTTTCCATAGGGAAAAGTGGTATTTTAGGTCCTAGAATCTTAGCCCGTAAAGAATAAGTTCTTGAAATGAAGCTTCATGGTTTTTTCTTAAGTTCTTGAATTCCTTTAAGTCTCTAAAGCAAATGAAGAGAAAGGTTGACAAGGAAAAAATGTAGATAGAACTGTTTCAAAATGTTATTGCTAGTCATATCTAAATTTTCATAACACCATTTGAAGTTTAATTGATAGAGAATTCCCTTTTCAGCTCAAGAACTGAGAAAAGAGGGCCAGCTTAGTTTGTCCAGGCTTGTACAGCTAATAAGAATTTGAGGCTGGATTTGAATTCATGAAGATGATTCTTCCTGCCTCCAGACATAGCTTTCTACCAACTAAGCCACTTGGCTGCCCTGAGATCTAAATGTTCACATGAATCCTTTGTTCCAAATGCCTGCCTTTGTTTTCTTTATATGGTTTACACCAAGCCCCCAAACTTGTTCTATGTTGCTATTTCCAGATGAGATAAGTTTGAAACCTATCCTAATATCACAAAATCCAAGGTAATTTGGAGATCCTAAGAATCACATCTTGCCAGTATCCAAATCAATAATATATCAGTTATAACATAAAATGCTATTATTCTTGTCATTGTTGTTGTTAAAGACATAGTATGGTGTAATAAAAAGAATGTAGGAAATGGTGTCAGAAGAAACCTGGATTTCAATTCCATCCTGATAGTTTTTAATTATAATCTTATCATTTAACTATTTTGAAACAGTTTTCTCATCAATAAAAAGTCATATTGTAGTTCTTACAGTTTTGTGGAGATCAAGTGTACACATAATTTTTTTTCAAATGTCAAAGTGCTATTTGTTAGCTATGATTATTTCATCCATCAAAATTATTGGAAGATTAAGATTCTCTTCACAAAATCTTCACTTTAGAAATGAAGGGTTGGGGGAGAATGGGGTTTTTGGTTTGATTTTGTCTTTCTTGGGCTAAATAAAGGCCAGCAACCCAGTGAAGAATGAGAATAAAAATGAAGCTCAGCAACAGAAATCTGAACTTGATGTAGTCTACAAATGAATTTTTGGCATGCTTGGTACATGGTTTGGTATCCATGCTCAGGTCTGATGGCATAGGAGAAATCAGGAGCAGAAAGTCCTATGAGGAATCAAGGAAGTTAATGACCTGGGCAATAACTGAAGTTTTGGCATCAGGGTTAAAATGAGGACAAATCTGAGGTACTGAAGAAGACTGATCCTGAACTGGCATCACTTCAAATGTGAGGATATTTTGATCTTATTTTACCTGACATTTGTTTTTAGATTTCTTTCTTCTTTTAATAGTGTTCATTAAATTCCCAAATTAACTACAAAGAACAATGAAGGAAGATGCTAACTGCATCCAGAGAAGGAAATAATAGAAGTATATACAGAATGATTTTACATAGGTGTATATAGATGTACACATATGTATGTATATAGAGAGGAAAAATAAATTTCTATGATCACATATTTACAAGGAATAGCAAGTTATCCACAATAGATAATAATACATATAAGCATGCACAATCATCTTTTTATTATACTATATTACAGAAATAAAAAAATTCTAAAAGATAATTTTTCCTATCAATTAATGAAAGAGCGACTTGAAATCAAGAGTTCACTCAGTATTTGTGAAACAGCCTCTACTGACTCTAAGCTAGAAATCATAGCAGTTCTAGAACCTGAATGCAAATACAAACTACTATGTGTCAAGGAGATAAGGGCACCCACTAATCAAAGACCATCTGAAGAGAATGGATACAGCTGCAGGCTTTGGTGATAGGAAACCCACAAACTAACTTTGCAAAGGTGAAAACTCTATGTGAATGTAAAGTATCACTTTGTTATTCTTTTCTAATGTCTACAACTACATAGACTCACTAATATATATTGAATAAAGAAAAGCAGATAGCATGATTTAATTTGAAGCAACAATTAACTTGTAAATGTGGCTTGGATGTGGCATTTAAAGCAGCTTGAAAACTCTGAAAGTAAAGCAGTTAAAAGCACTTGAAAATTTCATCCTACATTGTGTTTGTGATAAATAATGAATATACTAATATGATTTGGATCAGGAGGGCTAGTCCTCTGAATAAATGGTGAGAGTGAGTGACTGTGTCATGCCATGCAATTCAAATATGGAACTATAAGGCCTCATGGTGGGGATTATAATTCTGCATTTCAAAGAGATAAACTTTCTGGCCCTTTGCCACCATTGCAGCTGTCCACAGTTGCCACCCAATGCTATGCACCTGGTAAATTTTCTGATTGGGATAAGGGGAGTGGCAGGTGGCGCTGCCTATGGGAGCAGCTGGCTTTGAGAAAGTAAGACACAATGAAATGGGGCATGCAGCCTAAACCCCAGGGGAGCTCCTGTTGGGGAGGGTACCAAAAGGGGAAGGGATGTGCATACCTAGGAAATACTACCCACTGAGTGATTAATGAAGATGTGAGTACTAATTAGTGGTGTTTCAAATGAAGAGGGTCACAGGCAGCTGTTATCTGAAGAAAATATATGGAATATGGACCTGCCTTTAAATACTACTTTAAAATTGTATCATGGCAAGGTAGAAGCAGTATCAGAATTGAGGTATTGAAGCATAATCCTTCTCCCATCAATAGACTAATGACCCTCACTTATCAAGTATAACTGAAGATGAAACATACCAGCCATCCTTTACCAGAGAGTTGATCTGAATGAGACATTTTTTGAACATTGATAATATTGTTTCATTTGACTATACATATTTCATGAAGTTTTTCTTTTTTAATTTTATTGTTCAATTTTGTTGGGTGGGGCAGTGAGGAAATAAAAAAGAAAGTCATTCGTCTGTAAATTAAAGAGAAATAATGACTTACTGTGAATACCTGTTCACATTTCATTTATACAGCATAGGAATAACTACCACTGCTAGTTCCTAACTGGTTTTCTCAGTCACACATATAACAGAGAATATGATGGATAGTAAGCTCTGTATTTGCCTATTAGTACATATAAACTCTACAAAGAGAGATAGACAAATTTTTAAACAAGTTTTTCTCTCTCCTCTTCCCCACCATCATAATCTGACAAATATGGTTCTAGTAAGTATCTTAACCACTGGAGAAAGAAATGGTCAACCATTCTCTTATCTTTGCCAAGAAAACCCCGTGGACAGTATGGTTGATGGGGACACGAAGAGTCAGAAATGACTGAACAACTTAAAAACAACTCCCACTGAGGAACTCCTTTTACTAAGCAAATCAGAACTTGTTCAGCAATTTGTGTTAAGGAGTTCTTTTGAGATATGCATTAAGATATTAGAAGATTTCTCTGGCATCACAATTGTACTGAGATATTAGAAGACTTCTCTGGCATCACAAAGCTAATCTTATAGGAACCTGAACCTAGGTCATCCTGACTCTGAATCCAACTCCATATCTCCTAAACCATACTGTCTCTCATTATTTACTTAGTTCAACTTAAATGTTACACAGATACTTACTGGTATATTAGCTAAATACTGGTATATTACTAAAAAGTACAAGAGAAAAACATTCATCATTGTAGAAGATCTCTGTGGAAAATGAGGACAAGAGGGAAAACATGAGGAGACTCGAAGAGATTGTGATAGAAATCAGTAGAGAGATTACTCACACTGATGAATTAACAAGTAAATCAGGTGTATAAAATGTGCTTTCTTTATTAACTTTTAATGTAAAAATGCAGTTGTAATGTAGAGTAATGAGATTTCCCCCCCACACACACATCTTAGTTTTACTAAACCCAAATGTGGTAAACTGTCTTCTTATTTTGAGTACTAAAGAAGAAAGAAATAATTATGGATAACTTGGAATATTATCAAAATCAGCCCTAGAAAATTACTTTGCAAATGTTATATTTTTTTATTATTGAAAGTCTAGAAACAGCCTTAGCAATGTAAAAATCTTTAGACAAGTAATACTTGAAGTAAATTGACAGAACCTGAACTTTTTATTCCTTAAAACAAAGTTTATGTGATTAAATGATAATAAGCTTCTAAGCTATTTTCTAGTATGAAATAATTTTATTCCAAGTTTCTCTTATTAAATTGGATTATAAGGTATATCGAGGTATTATCTTCATTAAAAAAAAATCAGAGGTTTTGTCACAATGTGTTTTTATGACTTTAACACAATTCTATGAAGGAAACTGAGCAGATTCTTTAAATTTTTTTTTATTTATTTAAGGCAATGGGGTTAAGTGACTTGCCCAAGGTCACACAGCTAGGCAATTAAGTGTCTGAGGTCACATTTGAACTCAGGTACTCCTGACTACAGGGCTGGTGCTCTATCCACTGTGTCACCTATCTGCCCCTGCATAGATTTTTAAAAAATAATTAGTTAATATTTATATAGAGCTATAAGATTTGCAAAGTATTTATATATGTATATGAATACATGTGTCATAAATAGATATATAATAAATATATGATCTCATTTGATCCTCAAGTCAAATCTATGAGGTAGATACTAATAGAACCTTAATCTTACAGGTAAGGAAACTGAGGCTAAGAGATGTTTAGTGACTTGCCCATGGTCTAGGCCAGTACTCTATGTATTATCCCAACTTGCTCTCATTGAATGCACTTTAAGATGGAGAAAAAGTGAAAATGTAGAAAGACAGGAAGGAAGAAAGGAAGGGAGGGAAGGAAGGGAGGGAGGAAGGAGCATCCACTACTGAATAAGTAAAAGATCATTTTAATCTGGAATGTGATTGTTTATTTTTAATCACTGACAGACAATTGTTTGGTAAATGGCAGTGTA
The DNA here is from genome assembly GCF_037893015.1 of Macrotis lagotis. Lineage (NCBI taxonomy): Eukaryota > Metazoa > Chordata > Mammalia > Peramelemorphia > Peramelidae > Macrotis > Macrotis lagotis. The sequence goes on from NC_133666.1 coordinate 406,098,957, forward strand.
AACCAACAAGATTAATTAGTCAATGAAAACTTGGAGGTTTGGGTGATATGGTGTTTCTAATTTGAGGTTTTATTATAGAATACCATTTTTTAATGGTTAAAATTAAAATACTATTTCTGAAGGTTAAAATCTTAACCTTTGGAAAAAATTTTCTTTTTTCTTGTTTTTGCAAGGCGACAGGGTTAAGTGACTTGCCAAAGGTCACACAGCTAGGTAATTAATAAGTTTCTGAAGCTGAATTTGAACTCCAGTCCTTCTGACTTCAGGGCCAGTACTTTATCCACTGCACCTCTCAACTGCCCAAAAATATTATGTTTCTAAATTTCACTTGGTATTGGTCATTTATCAAACAGAATACAAACAACATCTTGAGTGTTATTTTTCTAAATTATGTTCAAGTAAAAGAATAACCCTACCCTTCAATGAATCCCTGTCAAGATTAGATAGAGATAAGATAATAATTTTAATACAAATAAAGCAGAGATAAGTTTAATTCTTTAAATAGAATTATTGTATTGACTGCCAGAATCACTGCTCCCACAAATCTCTAACACTGTCAGCTAAACATATTCCACACCTTTAAGTTAACCCAATTCCTGGTCCTAAGGGGAAGTTAGGTGGCACACTGTCCCTGGAGTCAGGAGGACTTGAGTTCAAATTTGACCTCAGACACTTAAAATTGCCTAGCTATGTGACCTTGGTCAAGTCACTTAACCCCATTGCCTTAAATTTAAAAAAAAATCAGTGCAGATCCTAAGACCAATTCTGCACCCATAATGGTAGGAATAAAAGGATCTCTGTCAGGAGCTCACTGTTTTAATATAATCTATCTTGCTTGTGACCTTCATATCAGAGTCTTCAGTGATTTGTTTATTCATCTAGTGTCCCAATGAATGCAGTTCTCCAGAAATTGGGTTCCTGCATTCTTCCAGTGGTGAGATGTCACATGTTTAACAACTTACTGTTCAGAAAAAAAGGAAAATATAAAATATTATTTGTCCTCAAGCAGCTGGGAAATATGAGGAAGGGACTCAACAAGTAGAACTTGAGCTGAACTTTGATGAAGATTAGGGTTTCTAAGAGGTGGAGGTAGGGAGGGAGTTCATTCCAGGCATAGAACTCAGGTTGTGTAAGGGAGCAGAGATCAGAAATAGAATTGTGTGCCTAAGGAAACACAAGAAGATTAGACTGGAATCTAACTGGAAGAAATATCAAATTTTGATGAAAAAACAATTTGAAGTCAGATTGTAAAGGGTTTCAAATGACAAACAGTAATTGATAATTTGATCATAGAGGTAATATAGAGTCACTATAGATTAGTAAGCAGAAGAATGGTATAGTAATAGCTATACTTTAGGAAAAATCACTTTGGTAACTCCTAGAAGGAGCCAGCTTTCTGTTCAGCTCTAGCATTCTGAGATTCTGTTAATCCAGCATAATGCACTAAAGATGTAGGGAATGCTCATTCAGTTTTTATAATTGCTTAAGAATCATCTAGTGAGGTTTCCTCACACATCCTTCAAGCCCAGATCTAGCTTTTTAGAGATTTCTAAATAAGTACCCATTAATATTTTCCTTTCTTGATTACAGGCTTCAGGATCAAAACCACCCATTTCAAGAGCCCTCTCTCATATATATTGCTGTTTCTAATAATAATAGTAGTTAGTATTTATATAATACTCTGTTTTTAAAGTGCTTTATAACAATCATATTTTATCCTCACAACAATCCTGAGAGGTAGATACTATTATTATCATCTTTATTTTATAGATGAGGATACTGAGACTGAGGACATTTATGTGACTTACTCAGAATCAACAGCTTATAAATATCTGAGGCTGGATTTGAACTAAGACCTTCCTAACGAAAAGATCACTGCTCTATATCACTGTTCCACTTAGAGCATTCATATTATTATGATCAGCTTAACTTCATTTGGATTATTATGAACCTGATATTTCAATCCACAATCTCCTCAGTCTTAATCTTAGACCATCAGAGTTAATCTTGCTCTTCTATATTCATTTTTTCAAAACAAGCCAGAGGATTCTGGAACTTATAATTCAGATATTATACTCCAGTTTTCTTATAATTACTATTTCTTGGACTTTGAGTATGTTGGCACACTTTATTTTTTTCAGTTTTCCAAGGATAATCTACATCTCCTGATTAAAGTAAAATTTATAAGTTCTTAAACTTTGGTGAAGAAAGCAACTTGAAATAACATAAACAAATCTTTCTCCCCAATCAACTAGAAATACAAAAAGAGGAATGACACTCATCTAAATGAAAAAAGAATTCTGACTTCAAAATAATAGTTTTTCCTGACATTCACTGACAAATTAAAATGTAAAACTTTGGTAGCTAGATGTTCCCTTATTTACTGCCCCCCCCATCATTTATGTCACTAATATAGTAAATACAAGTTTAGAAGTATATGATTAAAGAGTTCACCAAAATGAAATTGAACACAGTATTCTCATTATCATAGTTATCTGCACAGGGGGAAATAAGGCATCTACTTTTAAATCATAGATCTTAAAACTGGTACTCTCTTCAAACTGCTGCAGGTAGAGCTTTTGAAGTATGATGACCTTTCCTTCATTAGTATGAATTTACCTTGAAGGCAAACATTTTTCAATCAGTACTAATTTGCATATAATTTATCAAGAGAGATGGAGAGGAAAATAATTTTGTTTAAATATTTCCCTTTGTCTTAAGAGTCATTAGCAGTTCTGACTAATCAAATTTTTACAATCTCATCAGGCGCTTTTAGAAAATCTCTATGAACTCATCTGGAGGATGCATTTATTCCTAAGTGTCCTATATTGCATTACAACTCAGTAACGAGTCACTGTCTGCTACAGATGTTTATGTGAAATACAATTAACACTCTGCCAATTTAGTTTTTATAGGGACACAATCAATTTTTATTCATTTTAAAAGCAGAATGCTTTGTTTTATTGTGTGCAGCTTCTCTGCTGATTATAAGCTAAACAAATTACTCTTCTGTTTGTACTAAGTGGCAATGGTGGAGAAGGATGATGGCATGGTATTAATGGAATACATTTATGTCAAGTACTAAATATTGGTATTCCTACTCTTTTTGTATAGATTTATTTTAAATTTAGCTTTATCTATTGAAAATACATTCATTGACACCCATATCTATTTAGATCTTTACATGAATTAGCAAAGTTTAATGTTTTTAAATGCGTAAGCTGATGACTTTAGTACAGGTGATGTTTGGCAGCCTTCCAAATAAATAGTTTCTGCGACTTAATATTTTAATTGAACTCAGGCTATAGAAATATTATGTTCATTGAAGTATTATCACCACAATGACATTCAAACAGATTTAAGCAAAAAAAAAAAAAGGTATAACCACATAGGTCAATTAGACTGTTATATTTATGTTTGATTTTCATCTTAATTATATCTTGAGAGAAGCCCTTTTTAGTGGTGATGGAGAGACATTTTTAACATGATTATGGGGTTTTTAAGCAATAATATGAGGATTTCATCAATGAATCAATATGCATTTAGAGAAGCTAGGTGGTATAGTGGATCACTGGTCTTGATGATGGGAGTTTGAATTTGATCTCAGACACTTGACTCCTACTAGTTGTATAACCTTGGGCAAGTCACTTAACTCTGATTGCCTTGCATCCAGGGCCTTCTCTAGTCATCTGGATTCATATCTTGCCACTGGACCAGAAGACCCTGGAGGAGAAAGTGAGGTTTGTGACTTAACATAGCCCCCCCCCCCAATTCAAATTCAATTCATGTGCTTGTCATGGCATCACCTCCTTGATATTGTGGTCTTTTTCAAAAATGAAGGAAAAACATTAATAATATGCATTTTTAAAGTTTCTAGTCTGTGCCAGACACTGTTATGAAATAGTTTTGGAAGGTTTTTTAAAGTAATTGTTTCCTTTATTTTTTCCAATTATATGCAAAGCTAGTTTTCAATATTCATTTTTTTGTCAGCTTTTGATTTCCACATTTTCCTACCATCCTCTTTTCCCTCCCTCCTTGCCACAGCAGAAAACAATAGGTTTCATATTAGGCATGGTATAAAAGAAGAATTAGAGCTTGGAGCAGGGAATGATCATGAGAGAGAAAAACAACATAAAAGAAGTTTTAAAAAAAGTGAACATAGTATGTTTTGCTCTCCATTCAGACTCCATAGTTTTTCCCCTCTGAGTGTACACAGTATTTTCCATAACAAGTCTCTCAGGATTGTCCTTGATCACTGAATTGGTGAAAGGACTGTGTCCAGCACAGTTGGTCATCTCACAATGTTGCTGTTAATGTGTACAAAATTCTCCAGGTTCTACTCACTGCATTTAGCAGCAGTTCATGCAAGCCTTTCTAGGCTTTTCTGAAGTCTGTCTGTTCATTCTTTCTTATAGAAATTCTAACTGTGAAAAATATCTCCAGATTTCTATATTCTTTCTATCTTTGTTGAATTAGTTTTATTTATGCAAAAACTTTTTCTTTCCCTCCATCCCATCTTCACCATATTTGAACTTTTCTTTCTCCTTTCCCCTTATTCTTCCTCACTTATATTTTGCTTCTGACTTTTACCTGCCTCACACAATCCTTTCCCTTGTACCTTCCTATTTCCCTAGAGGGTAGGATAAATATCTAAACCCACCTAAGAATATATATCATTTCTTCTTTGAGCTGAAGTTGTTGAGTGTAAGATTTACTCAGTGTTTACACTCTCCCTACTTTCCCTCTATTATAATAGGTCCTTTGTCCCTCTTTATGAGGTGCTAATTATCCTCTAATGCCTCCATCTTCTTCTTCCAATATAATTCTTTTTTTCCATCCTGTTTTATCCTATCTTGTGCCTACACCCAATATCAAAATATACTCCTTTCAACTTTCCTGACATAAGTACAATTCTCAGAAGTCAAGAACACCATCACATCATAATCAATTTATACCTACACCCTCTGTCCAAGTACTGTTCTTTCAACTGTCCCAATAGAAATATAACCCTCAGGAACTAAATCACATCCTGATAAATTTAAACCACACTCATCCATTCTAGTACCTCCCTCTAGTTGCCCCAATAGAAATGCACATACTCTTTGTCTAATTATTTTCCTTTCAATTGTCCTAAGAGAAATATAATTCTCAAGAGTTACAGGCTTTTTGTGTGATTATAACTCTCAGAAAGACCAATAATTTGAAAATTGTCTCTAACAGATCTATTTTCCAGGCAGGTCATTGTCCCTAAGAGGTATTTTATATTTTCTTCTATTTTTTCAAATTTTTGGTTTTGTTTGATAGAATCTTGCTGTCTCACAGAGTCAATAGTTTTCATATGTCCAAGTTTAATTTTTAGGATTTTATTTTCTTCAGTTAGTGTTTGAGTTTCCTTTTCCAGATTTTAGCTCATTTTAATTTTAGATATGTTGTTTTCCCATTCCAGTTAGTTAATTTTATTTGTTGATGAGTAGACATTTTTACTTTTAAAACTGTTGATTTCTTTTTTTCATTCGGGCAATTTTAATTTTAAAGGAATTGTTTTCTTCAGTCAATATTTTATAATTCTCCTGAATGACTCTCATTTCTTTTTCTCCATTTTTCCCCTTTTTTTCTCTCTTCTTTGGTATTTAAAATTATTTTTGAGCTCCTCCAAGAGGTCCTTTTGGAATTGAAATCAATTCAAAAATGCCTTTGAGGCTTCACATAAAGGCATTTTATGACTGCTTTCTTCTTCTAAAATAGCATTTTTATCAGCCCTCTAAAAATGGTGACTTTTTTGTGGTTTATGGGCTTTTGGGGGGGAGGTTTTTTTTTTTGCTCAATTTTATAGTTGAGCTCTGTGCCTGGGGTAAAGTGGACACAGTTCCAACATTTTGTGCTGGGACTAGAGGTTTGATTCCTGGTTTACTGGTTGCTGTGGCATTGTCTTTGGTGTTTGGTATTTGGTCCCTGCATTGGGGTAGCCAGTTGTTGCCTGTTTCTCTGTTTTCCTGGGACTAGAACTTTGTCTTCTGAGCTGGGCCTGCTACATTACTAGTTTGCTGAGTCAGTACTTGAGCTGTGCTATAATTAAGAACCTCCCACTGGTTTTCCAGCTCTCCTACCTATGGTGGGCTATACTTCCCTTTTATCCATGTGAGACAGAACTTTAATGAATGAAGTTACTCCATGATATCTTGAATTGAGAACTTCTATTTTTTGTAGGTTCTTTTACTTCTGTTTGTTTAGAGGCTTCATTTAAAGTTGTTTTGGGAAAAACTCCAGGGAATTCCTATTTTTGTGCTACCATCATGTTTCCTCCCTCAGAAGTGAGCAATGGGGTTTTAAAGACAAAATGAAATGACCTTTTCACTTAAGCAACTTACAATCTATCTTGAGAAACAACAGAAGCATATATAAGTATAAACAAAATAAATGTGCTTTAATATTTATGAAGTATTTTATTTGTAGTATCATATTTTATTATTGTCACTGTAAAGTAAGTGTTGCTATTATCCTCATTTTAGATGAATTATAGCATATTACACATTATATCATATTACTAGTGATGCCTTTTATATGAACAGTGGTGTAAAATACATCATTAGTCAGTTCACAAATATTTAAGTGCCTAGACATTGTGGTAAATGCTTGGGGGATACAAAAAAGAGCCAAAAGCCAGTCACTGTTCTCAAGGAACTCAAAACTACTGAGGGAAACAAATGCAAACAAGTAATATATAGGATAAATAGGAAGTGATTAAGAGACAGAAGGAAATAGCATTAAGAGTGGTTGGGAAAGAGTTCTTCAAAGATGGGATTTTAGTTGGGACTTAAAAGAAGGTGAGCCAATAGACAGAGATGAAAAGGAGGGCATTCCAGACATAAGAGACAGCCAGAATAAAATTCAAGGAATTACATGATCATAAAAGGAATGGAGCTGAACATATAAATGATAAATACAGACAGGGGCCTTTAAAAAGCAATGTCATGAATGCTAAATCTTATAATGACCTATGACTGGTGAAGGAAGTTAAGGACCATTAAAACATGTATTTTGGGGGCTGAGGGAGTAATTGTCAGTTTCTTAAACTATTGTCATCAGAAATCTCTCAATTTGCCAAAAAAATCTATATGACTCAGTCATTTTGTCTACAAGTGTTGATTGAGTTAATGTAGATGTCATCCACACAGAGGCTTTTGATTCTAGTCTTGAATTTAGTTTTTTGATAGACTTCATCTAACAGTAAATCACATTCAATTATATTTGACAAATGCAATGGCATGAGTCCATTGTCAGCTTTTGCTGTTGCTTTTGAAAATGTTTCTGTGGGATTTTGATCTATTCATCATATGTTCTGAGGATGTCTAGCATTCCTCTTCTTTTTGGTAAGGAAATGTTTAGCTTTCTAAAGCTACCATAGTGGGATTGGTCCTTGTTTAGATACTTTACAAATCTATTTTGGTCTATTTTATATTTCTGAAAGTTTCAATATAGTGAGTCATAGCTTTTAAAATTGCTTTTTACTTAATTAGTTTTACCTAGAGGAGATCAAGGTATTTGTGAATTATCACCTGTGTTCAAGGTTTTCATTTGACCTCTTAATTCTCTTATGAAAGATGGGATAAGCCTTGAATAAAGGAAGAAGATGGCATAATTCTTTCCAATTTCATTATTATTCTTTACTATTATTTCATTCTGATCTTTTTATAGAGTTCAATTAGAAATGGTCTGATTATAAGCCACTGTTCTATTATTATTTTTTACATTTAATATTCTATAGCTTATGATGCAAGTGAATAAATGTTTCTTATGACTGAAGAATCTTGGGAATATAAATTCATCCTCTATATTACTCACTGAAAATATCTTATAAATCATTCTGGAAACAGATAGAAACATGGGACTGATACATACCCTGTCTGTTCATGTATGATTTTGATATCTTCCATTAGGTCTCTATAGTTTAAAAACTTTAATTCTATGTAATGAGTAACAATTAAGTATGGGAATATTTATTAAAAATATTGTTCTTGAGTTTTTAATGTGTCTGTGTTATGTCTGGGTTTTTGTAGGCAATTATTGTAATGATGGGGAAGCTAGATAGAATAGTAGATAGAACATTGGGCTTGGGATCAGGAAGAATCATCTTCCTTAGAGAAAATCTGCCCTCAGACATTAGCTGTGCAACCCTGGACAAGTCACTTAACTCTCTTAGTTTTCTCATTTGTGAAATGAGCTAGATAAGGAAATGGAAAACTACTCCAGTATCTTTGCTAAGAAAACTCCAGTTGGGATAATCAATGGGATTGTGATTGGACAACAATTTGTAACTATAATATTGCTCCTGTTTATTTATTGAATTCTCAAGGATATTGTGAAGTTTATATTTGTAGAATGTAGGTAGATATGGTAACTATTAATTTATAAATGGTGACAAGTTTGTAGTACTATAATTCTATCAATCCAATTACATCTTTTAGGTTTTCCTCTAGTTTATCTCAAATTGCAATAATGTTATTAATACACTACTACCATCATTTCTTTTCATAATGATCATCAATAAGTGAAAGTTACTTAAGAATAGCATTTCTTCAGTTTCTAGTGCCATTAATTTGATCTTGAATCAGTATAAAGTTTTTCATTTCTACAACAAATCTTCATGAGTCAACCATTCTTAAATGATTTTATTATTGGTTAAATTTATGTGTATGTTACCTCTGGGATGCTTCTTAAAATCACTTATTTGAAATATTTCAAAGACTTTGTCCAAATAGAAGCCATTTTTCATTATGCTTGACAAATCCATCCAGTATTTCGTGTGTATGTGTGTCTGTGTGTGTGTGTGTGTGTGTGAGGGCAGGGAGTAGGGGAAAGTGGCATAAATTTTGACCTGTTAAACACAGTCTGAGAATATCTATCAGCCTTTTTTTCCTCCTTTTTAGATAAGGAAATATTAATCATCCTATAGCTTGCTTAGGATGATGAGTCTTCTGTTTTGTATAGGTTTGAATAGGTTTTTTGTTAGAATTCTTCTCAAAAATCTATTTTGGTCCTTTTATAGTTACTGTTATTATAATTACCCCTTCTCATTTTAATTCAATAACTATTAGAATTTGTTTCATTAGTATATGAATTTTTGCTTAGACTACTGGAGGACACTCCAGTTTCCTGTATCAAATGTATTCAATGAGACTAGTGTTGAACAGGTATTAATTATTCTTAATGTGTTCTTCCCTTTAAGCTTTGACATCAAGCTTCCAGTCTTTTAACATTCTCAGGCTCAACTCTCTCCATGATAGAATTATATTCGATTTATATTGCCTGGAGAAGATCAAGGTATTTTTGTAAGTATTTTTATTCTTCTTAAATTGGGTTATCTATTGCTTTCTTGATCATCCTCTTGTTCTTAACAGAGTTTTCAAAAAGACTTTATTTGTTATTCTATGTATTTATTACAAGTTTCTCCTCATCCTTGGCTGTAAGCCCTTGCAAATTTGAAAGCAATTTAATACATTTTTACTTTATTTTATAGGGAATAAGATGGGAATCCTTAAAACTTCTTGAACAGGAATCTACTAATATCAAATCAGTGTTTTAGGAAGATACATCTTGGGATGTATCTGAAGCAAAGATTTAAGGAGAGTGAAACCAGAGGCAAAGATTTCAATTAGGGTGCTATTATAGTAGTCCATTTATGAGGTAATGAATACCTGGCCTAGAGTGGTGGGAGAAAATAGTACAACAACTACTCAGATTCATGTTCTTTCACCCTAGTTAATCACCATAGCTACTGTACAGAAGGAGAATTAGATTTGAGATTTGTGAAGAAAGAATCAGAATGATATAATTACTATCTGATTGTAGAGTAATAGGGAGAATTCAAGAATACTCTTAGGGTTAGACCCTGGGGTTGTGTTGTTGCTCAGTGGTTTTTTCAGTTCCACCCTACTCTTTGTGACCCATTTGGGATTTCCTTGGAAAAGATTCAGAAATGGTTTACTATATCCTACTTCAGCTCATTTTACAAATAATAAAAGATGAGGCAAACAGTGTCAAGTGACTTTTCCAGAATCTGAGACCAGATTTGAATTCACAAAGATGAGTCTTATTGATGCTAGACCAGACATTTTATCCACTGCACTTACCTAGCTGCCTTATTTTAATTAATATCATTATCCCAATCACCCAAGACAAAAAATGTGGAGTCATGTTAGACAATTTCTTCCTCACCTACCATAACTTTTGTTAATGTTATTTGTTATTCATTTTTGAAGAGGACCAATAGCATCACAGATAATGTCTTGACTTGAGTATGAATTGGGTTTAATTAAGTGAGGCAGTTTCCCATAGTAATCAGCCTCACTCTTTCTCCCAAAGTCATCAAAGTCTAGTGACAAGACAAAAGTTAGGACAACTGACAATGGCCCAGGATGCATTGGATGTCCTTGCTTTTGATCAGGTTATAGGCACTGTATAGTACTTGTTTCTAGCCTCTTTTCATTCACCCAATCCATTTGGGGAATCTTCAGATGCTTGGGATAGAAACCCCCAAACTCACCAACCACTTTGAGTCTGTCAGTTACCCTCAACCTAATTTAGCATATCTGCTAAGTTGTGAGTGCTATGCATTCTAAAGCTTCTTGGAAGCATGGGTGAAAGTAGAGTGCCATTAGAGGTGAATGAGCAGCCCTGAAAGGGTTCAATAAGCCCACACACTAACAGTATTAGTTCATCTTGAACAACCTATACAGTTCATTTAGCACAGCTAAACAAGAAAAGGGATTTAGATACAATCAAGTTTAGATGTTTCTAAATCCAAGGCATGAAATATGAGGCCCCATCCACCTCAGCAATAGCATAGTACTAAAGCTTGTGTTCTTTGGTATTTTGTTTTTATTTCTTCATCTCTCTGGGTATGTAGGCACTCTAAGTTTTCTATTCTAAGTGTAAAATTTTTGTGAGAAAAGATGTTTCATTGGAAACATGTTGAGTTTAAGACATTTATATGACATTCAGTTTGAAATGTCTACAGGCAGTTGGAAACATGGAAATGAAGGCCAAGAGAGATATTAAGGCTAAATAAATAGAACTGAGAATCTTCAACATGGATTTAATAATTGAATCCAAAGAGTAATGAGATTGTGAAATGAGATAGCATAAAAAGAGAAGAAAAGAAGACTAGGACAGAAACGGCAATTGAGAAAGTAGGGTCAGTTAAGTGAAAAAAGAACAAAGAGAAAAGTATCATTAAAAACTAGAAAGAACAGAGTATCTAAAATGAGGGTAATCAACAACAAGGGTTTTGTTACTTTCAAACATATATGTCTCACATCAGGACAACAAAATGTCATAAAAATAATTTTAATTAGCATAGAAATTTCTTATAGCTTATTTTTGGGGTTTAAAATGACTTCCTTAACTAATTAAGTTAAAGATTCACTTACACAAAAATTGACTCAGAACACTTCTTAGAGAAGAGTATAAAAATAAATAAAATCCTAATTATAAATTATTATAATTTATTATAAATTAACAAATTTGTAGAATCTGAATTAATAATGTCATATTGTATTTTTTTATTTTTATATTCTCAGTTGTAAAGGCACAGTAATAGTACAACTAGCTGGGTAGTTCTACTCTTATTAATGCAAAATTGGAATACCTTGATCAGAATCCACTTGGATTACCTTATTTTAGATACTGCATTTTAAGAAGAACATTGATAAGCTGGAGTTTAATCAGAATTATGAAGGGCTTTGAGATATTTCCAAATCAGAATTGGCTGAGGAGTGGGGATGTTAAACTCCATCCACTAGGAGATTATACTTTTCTCATCTCAGGGACTCCATTTCTTTCATTAGACTGCAAACTCAACATTGTCTTCTAGGTTCTATTCTTGTATTAAGAGGGGAAAAGAAGTTTACTTAGAATGCCCCTATCTTCTCAGTTGAAAAAGTGGTATGAGAAATAGTATGGAAGGTTTTAGGAGGGAACAGAAGGTTTGAAATAGCTTCTGTGTAGTTTTAGATGGGGAATCAATTAGGGAGGATAAAATGATAGGTTCCGTTCTTCCTCAATCTCTTCCTGTTGTTTCAAACTCCTTTGACAACAGTTGCCAAAATTGAAAAGTAGTCTTCTTTCTAATGAAAATCCCTCTAAACGTGCACTTAATCCCATTCCTTACTCTCTTTTCTAACAATTCACAACTTCAACCATCTTTTCTATTTCTGCCTCTTTTTGCTCCTATTTGTATCCCTAGGGTTGAGCACATAATAAGCACTTAATAAACAGTTTTTAAAAATATTTTTGACTTCTATCCCTCAAATCATTATCCTATTTTTCTTTCTCTATTGACTTCAAGTTTTTGGGTTATTTGTTCTCTCCTAGTTCTCCTCCTACTTATCTGATTACAAATTCTCAGGTTCCTTTGCTGACTTCATCATCTGTATCATGCCCCCAATATTGGGTGTTCCTCAAGTTTCTATACTAGGTCCTCTTTTCTTTCCCTAACTCTCTTCTCCCCTTATGGGTTCAACTATCAACTCTATATAGATGGCATATTATGTATATATATATATACATACATATATATATACAGATATATGAGTCTGTATGTGTATATTTATATATGTGTATACATATATTTATGTATGTGGATATACATACACATAGACACACATTTTTTATACACACACACATATATGTATATATTTCCCAAGACTTTTATCTCCCCTGAGTTTCAATTCCATATCACCAACTGCCTGTTGGCATTTCAAAATAGATTTCTCAGAGACCTCTAAAATTAACTTGTCAAAACTGAATTTATTGTTCTTATCCCTAAATACTTCCCTCTTCCAAACATCCCTATTCCTGTCAAAAGTAATCAGTACCCTTCCACTCCCCATAGTTTATAATTGTTATCATCCTTGACTCCATTCTCTCTCATCTCATAAAACCAATAAGTTGCTAAATCTTGCTTTTCTACACTCTCATATCTTCATTCATACAATTACATCTTAGTTCAAGCCCTCACCATTTCTTCCTCAAATTATTACAACAAACTCATAATGGATCTCTCTGTCCCAAATGTCTCACCATTCTAGTCTATTCTGCACAGCATTATCAAAGTAATTTTTCTTAAGCATAAATATGACCTTGTGACTTCTTTACTTATTCCACATTAGTGACTTCTATCACCTTTGGAATAAAGTATAATTTCTATTTAACCTTTAAAAGCCCTAAACAAATCTTGCTCCAACTTAATTTTCTTTTTTTGAGAAAATTAATTTTTTCAATTACATATAAAAACATTATTTTACATTTTTTTTTACAATTTTGAATCCCAGATTCTCTCCTTCTCTCTTTTTCCTCCCCCCACTCATTGAGAAGACCAGCAATTTGATACAGTTTATACATATGCAGTCAGGCAAAACATATTTACATAATACTCATGTTGTGAAAAAGACAGACTAAAAAAAGAACCGAGAAAAATAAAGTTTTTAAAAAAATGTATTCTTGAATTTGCATTCAGAGTCCATCAATTCTTTCTCTGGAAGTGGATAGCATTTTTTTTATCATATTGTTCGGAATTATTTTAGATCATTATGTTGCTAAGAATAGTCATCATTCACAATTTGTTCACTATACAACATTGCTGTTCTTCTATACAATGTTCTCCTGATTCTGCTTACTTGCACCAGTTCATAAAAGTCTTAACAGATTTTTCTGAAAACATCCCACTTTTCATTTCTTATGTCACAATAATATTCATCACAATCATAAATCACTTTTTCTGCCATTCCCCCATAGATAGACATCCCCTCAAGTTCCAATGCTTTACCATAACAAAAAGAACTGCTATAAATGTTTTTGTACATATTGGCCCTTTCTTTTGCTTTTTATTTTTAAAGACCTAGTAGTGTTATTGTTGGGTCAAAGGGTAGGAACAGTTTTATAGTCCTTGGGTATAGTTTAAATTGCTCTCCAGGATGGTCTAATCGAACTTTCTAGCTACATTTGGACATTGTTCCCCCATCTACCCACAGCTGGTGAAACAGACTTTCTCTCTATTCTTCACACATTTCCTCATATTCTTCAATGGCAAAAAGCCATTTCTATACCTTTTACTGGCCATTATCACACATCCATGACGTATTCCTTCCTTACCTCCATCTCATAGAGTCCTCTCTTAAGATACATCTCAGTTGTCACCTTTTGTACAAACCCTTTCCTGATCCCCCCAACAATTGGTGCTCTCCTTCCCTAATAATCTTATATTTCACTACTTTTTAATGTTTTTATTTATTCATTTTATATTTATGATTTATACACATATCATATATATGAACATATACTTAAACACTCATACCTATATTTGTACACATATATTCACACACATTAAATACATTTACATTTTTATATATGAACATATATTTGCATACTTATCCCCTCTATTAGCATGTCACTTTCTTGGGAGTAGAGATTATTTCCTTTTTTTTTTTTTACACTTGTATCTCTAGCATCTGGCACAGTTCCTGACACATAGTAGATGCCTAATGAATATTTGTTGATTGAGAACAGGGACTATGTAATATTTTTCTTTAGGCATTTTAAGGGCCTGAATTGGGATTAGGCCCCAGAGGACAGAAAAAGAAGTAATAGGTAGACTGTTTGGTGGGTGATTTTAGACTATATTTAAGGGCAATAAAACTAAGAGTTAACACTATCCTAAAATACAGTGAATTTCTATGAATTTCCACTCCCTGGAGGTTTTTCAAGCAAGTGCTGGAGATTGGTCAGGGATGTGGTAGAGGTGGGCTGATCTAGATGGTCTCTCATGTCTACTCTTACCCTCAAACTGTGAATAAATTAAATAAGGAATGAAAAAAGAAACCACCAAATATAAGACTCTATTTTAAATTAAATGGTAGCTACTAGGTTCATCTTTGTTCTTTATCTTTAAAATTCCTACAAACTATAAAGTCTTTGCTAGGCAAAGACTCATCAAGACCTAATTTGGGATTTTTTAATTTAAATTCTGCATTTCCCTTAACTCTTCAGCAGGGTCTTCTGTATGTAATAGAATATAAACTCCTTAAGGCCAGGGAATGCTTCAGTTTTATCTGTATACCCAGAACCTAACATAGTTTCTGATTCATGATAAATGCTTGTTGAATGAATTAATGAAAGTAGAAACTATTTCAGATATGACCACCTCTTCTATTGCTTTATTTTAGTGGCCATCTTCATCTCTTGTCTCTTGGCCTCTTTCAAGTTCCAGTTAAAGCTACACACATACACACGTATGTTTCTTCTTTGTTCTTGAAGAAGACCATGACATCAGGGAGGTGATGTCATGACAAGCACATGAAGTGGATTTGAGTGACAGTGTGCTGTGCTAAGTCACCAGCCTCATTTTCTTCTCCAGAACCTTCTGGCCTAGTGGCCAGATATGGTTCAAGACAACTGGAGATGGTCCAAAAGACAAGGCAATCAGGATTAAGTGACTAGCTCAAGGTAGCACAGTAATTTTCAAATGTTTGAGGCTGGATATGAACTCAGGTCCTCCTGACTTCGGGGCTGGTGTTCTATCCATGGAACCACCTACCCATGTGTATATATACTTATATTGTTACTGTTCAGTTGTTTGAGTACTGTGTCCAACTCTTTGTGACCTCAAATGAGGTTTTCTTGTTAAAGATACTTTAGTAGTTTGCATTTCCTTCACCAGGTCATTTTACATATGGAGGAACCTTAGGCAAACAGGGTTAGGTGACTTGTCCAGGGTCAAATATCTAGTAAGTGTCTGAGGTTAAGTTTTAACTCGGAAAGATGACTTCTTGACTTTAGACCCAGCACTCTATCCATTGCACTAACAAGGTGGGTGTGTGTATGTGTGTGTGTGTGTGTGTGTGTGTGTGTGTGTGTTTGTACATAGTTTGCATATGGTTTTTCCCCATTAAATCGTAAACTCCTTGAGAGCAGGCATTTTTTGAATTTCTTTACATCCTCAGCACTAAACACATAGGAAGTGTTTAATAAAAGTTTTACTGACTGACTAAATTGTAATGAACTTATATAAATTTTTAAAATGTAAATTCCATCTTGATGATTCAGTAGATAGAATAAGTGCTGGGGCTGGAATCAACAAGACTTAAATCAAATCTGACCTCAGCAACTTACTAACTATGTCATGCTGGGTTATTCATTTAGTCTCTTTCTGCCTCAGTTTCCTCAACTGTAAAATATTACTAATACCACCTTCCTTTCTGGGTTGTTGTGAGAATTAAATGTGATAGATATTTGTAGCTTTACACTATTTGACTTAGTACTGTGCCTGGCCCAAAGTAGGTGCAAAATAAATGTTTATTCCCTACTTTTCCCTATCCCAATTTGTTCAGTAATATATGTTTAGCATTGGTAAAACAAATATAAAAACAAATGTGATGCTTGAATTTCACACTTCATAAACTGAGCAAATCCAACCTTTTCTTAGCATTTTTGTTTTCATTAGTGTCCACAGATATATTTTAATGTAAAGATTTAAAGATTAAATTAAATTAAAGATTTAATTAATAATTTAAAAATCTCATTTTTATTTTCATTTTAAGTGAGCTATAACAATTACTTTATTAGGGGGCAGCTAGGTGGCATAGTGGATAAAGCAACAACCTTGGAGTCAGGAGTACCTGGGTTGAAATCCGGTCTCAGACACTTAATAATTACCTGGCTGTGTGGCCTTGGGCAAGCCACTTAATCCCATGTCTTGCAAAAAAAAAAAAAACTAAAAAAAAAGAATTATTTTATTTTTTAAGTTATCTGATAGATATAATAAATGAAGAGAAAAATTTTGAGGCAAGAAATTATACTTTTGGTATTAGGGAAATAATTTATGCAAATATGATGAAAGTATTAAAGATTCCTGTAGCCTTTTTCCTCTGACACTATTTTGACCCAATACAGCTTGCTGCGGAAGGTAAGCAAATACTTCTACCAAAGATGCTAATACTAATAACTTACAGACAAGCTCATAGTTTTCTTCAGCCTCCCTGCAGACAGAAGGGAAAGCCTCTCATTACACTTCTTGAAATTTATTAGTATTCAGGTTCAGGGAAGCCTAGATTAATAATTGCAGAAAATAAACACCCCTAGGAAGTATGGAAAAGGTAAACTGTGGAAACTGTTATTGAACTTCGTTAAGATTTTTTGCTTCTCTCATATTTCTCCTGGCATTTTTTTCTAAGGAAATTCCACAATGACTCTGAGGTTTTTTAAGTCACATGTTGAACTTGCAAGACTATTAGAAAGGCAAAGTATTGTGAAACAGGGAAAAAAAAAGGCAGAGTTAGGACACTTTAATGAACAGTTGAATGCACCTCAAATGAAAAACAGATGTTCTTTGTTAAATTTAATAGCAAGCTTTCTATTTGGATTGAGGTAACTAGGCCATTGAGTAGGGTTGAAATTGACAATAAGATGATCCTGTACTAGGAGAGTTTGTATTGTTTCTTACTCAATATTTTTACAGTTTATTCCCCTTTCTTGGAAAATGAGCCTTTAGGATTTTTGTTCTTTTTAGTGCAAAAGTAATTTAGTATTGTTTTGTGTTCATTTTTTTTTTTGTGCAATAGAAGCTGTGCACAATTAGAGCTAAATTAGAACTAAAGAAGCAATTATATCACAGAACCAGCTGAATTTTCTTTATAATTCTGCCCATTAAAGTAGGTTTTTAGAGAGATTGCCAATTATCAGTATAGAATAATTTAACTTTAGATTTATATAGCTTACCCTAATATTTTGAGTTACCTTAAATTATATTAAATATGTGTTATTTGATGGAAAACAATCACTTACCAGAATTAATTCATTCATGTGATTTATCAAGCTTCTAATATATAAAATTATACATTTTATTTATTTTATATATATTTCAAATAAATACATCTATCCATTTATCAATCTATCTATCTATTAAGCACCTAATAGAATATAAAAATTTTAAGGGCATATTTTAGTGTTATTTTAGTAGACTCAGTTGTTTCAATTGTGTCTGACTCTTCATGTTCTTATTTGGGGTTAGTAAAAATACTACAGTGATTTGCCATTTCCTTCTCGAGCTCATTTTACAGATGAAGAAATTGAGTCAAACTGTGTTAAGTTTGGTCACATGGCTAGTCAGTGTCTGAATCGAAATTTGACCTCTGGAAAATGAGACATCTTGACTCCAAGTGTGGTACTCTATTACTGCATCAACTAGATGTTCCTATTAAGGGCAAATACTGGGGGGTTTTTGTTTGTTCTTTCATTTTATTTTTTTATTTTGTATGTCTTTGACCTAGACTTTCCAAAATTTAGCCTCACTTAAATTCAGTTCATATGCAACTCAAGATATCACCATCATGAAATCATTGGTCCTCTTAAAGAATGAAGGATAAACAACAACAATCTGCTTAATTATACTTATTGATAAACTAATTGACAAAAAAGCACTGTGCTGTACTTTTGAGATACAAAGACAAAATTTATGAAAAGTCCCTGCTCTCAAAAACTTACATTGAATTGGAATACGAGACAATTTAGTTATAATAATAATAATAATAATAATAATAATAATAATAATAATAATTTATAGAAAATGTTAAGGTTTATAAAGCACTTTACTTACCTCATTTGGTCTTCCTGCCAACCAAATGAGGCAAAGAGAGATTAAGTGATTTACCCTAGTTCACTTTTGAACTCAGGTCTTTTGACTCTGTCCACTGTACCACATAAGGCCCTAAATTTAAGAAGGGATTGAGTACAAACATCTAAGAGGATCAAAAACAGTTTCCTATAAGAGATCAAGTTAGAAAGCATTTATTATATAGTTTCTATCACATCAATTTGTCAATTGTCAAGAACTTATGAATATTCAATGCTCTGTTCTCTGAATTTTATAGAAGACTAAAGCACACTCTTTAACTTCATGAAATACAATTTAATTAGACTTAATTAGAGATAATCAGTGACCTAGTGTAGGAATTGCAGATAGGTAATAACTTAAATTGTAGACCCTATTATATTTTTAAAGTTATCATTATATTGAGATTTATTCTGTTTTTAAAAAGACATTATATAAACAAAAAATTGAAGATCATTTAAAAGTACAGAAGATTATTTAACAAGCTTTCTAAAATAATATGAGAAGAAAGGAATTAATGGTCCTCACAGTTAAGTGCTGCATGCCTTATATAAGGTCCCAAATTGGAGAAAGATCAAAGTCAATCTCAGGGCCCAAAAAGAAAAAGGGGAAAAGTAAACAAAAAAATTGATAGTTCAAAATGACATAAATCATACATTATTCCAAAACTCTTTTAGTGTTACATCCAATTGCACTAAGAATTGGAAAGAAAAGCAAAAACATTCAGATAAAAGGCTTGAGGACTTAAGAAATGATCTACTTATATTATTCAAATAAATGTAAATAATAATGAAGCTCATCTTGGGCAAATTTCAGATCATAATTTCAAATTACTTTCTGATTATTCATCTTTATCTCATTAAGCTTTAATGCATCACTTTTTATCTTTTTTTAAAGGCAGGAATTCAATTATATATGAAAAAACTTTTTCTTTATTTAGAAAGATTTTACATAGAAAAATGACAAGCAGCTTGGTGTAGACATGGCCTCAAAGCCAGGGAGAAGGTAGATTTGAAGTCCCTCTCCTAACACATACTGGTTGTATGACCCTGGATGAGCCATTTAATTTCTCACTGATCTAGGTAACTTTCTAAGACAATATGTGTTAAAGAAGGCATCAATCTTTGGTAAAGGAATTTCTCTACTTGGATGGTTCCTATAATCACAGGTCTAGTTCATATTCTTGCTCAGAAATTATAACTCTTCTTGCATGCAAATCTTTTAAAACCTAGGAAAACATCATATTTGAAGAGAAAGGGGAATTCTTATTTGTAAAATAAAAATGCTTTGTTTATAATTTACTAAAACAAAAATATAGCAAGACCCAACCTTCGAATTCAAGAAGCCAATACCCTATCCTGACCCTGGGAATAACTAGATGGTTCAATGGATAGAGTGCTAAGCTTGTAATCAGGAAACCTCCAGTCCAAACTGACTTCAGTCACTTACCTGCTGTGTGAACAGAAGCAAGTAATTTAACTTCTATTTGCCTTGGTGAACTCAATTGTAAAAATGGAAATGATAATCATACCTACCCTACAAGGTTATTGTGAGGATCAAGTACTTATTAAAGTTTCTGGCACATGGTAGATGCTATATGAATGATTATTCCCAAATCCCTTATTTCCAAATTCTATACATTCAGAAAGTATGTTTAAATTATTTGAAAAGATTTTAAATATACTTATAATGATTCCAAAATAAGACAAGATAGGAAACTCATATTTAATCTACAGGCTTAAGGAAAAACATTATTTTACTTTGTCACATCATATATTAGAGGCCTATTGACATTTAGAAAGAAAATAGAAGTTAACTGTTGACAAACTTTAAAGGAAAGAAATTTCCTTCCTGAGATGTCTAGATGATGATGATGATGATGATAATCATAATAAAAACAGATGTGTGTATATATATGTAAATGTGTATATCTTTATATAGAGTAGCTTAGGAGAGAATTCAGAATATGCAAATATTTAAGTAGAAAAAATTACCTTTATTTCCCTTAAAAGTAGGGATTTTCATTTGTTGCTACTTAATTTACCAAAAAAGAAAAATACCAGTCATTTCGTCTTTATATTAAAAGAGTCGGTAGCATGCTTTTTCAATTTTTTTCTATCAAGAAACAATGTTTTAATCATTTTCTTTTGTAAGCAGACTATTGCATTCTCGTTTCTTTTTTCCTCTTAGTAGAAATTTGGAATCCGATGTGTTTTCTTTAAAAGTTTTTTCTCCATATACCAGTAGCCCTGATCTCACTGCCCTTAGTCTGGAAGTAATGTATAGCTAAGCAGACCTGAGGAAATAATCAATCAGACAAGGGTGAGAACTAGACACCAAGAAAGTCTTTTCTCTTTTTACAAAACAAAATGAAAAATCTCAGCAGACAGAAAGTTCAACAGGAACTAACATTGATCACACAAGGAGAGAAGTTTATGGATTTCACTTACATCCTCCTCTAACTGTGTTAGAAGATGATATTCTTCTGCCATTATCAAGAAAAATGGTCCCATTGAGGACAATGTTTATTTTAATGAGTTTTCATTTATGTGGGATTTATGTTTTATTAAGCTAGGTCCTTGGACCAGGGATGGAGTTTAAATAATAATATGAATATAAATCAATAAAATTTCACAAGTAATTATTAATTGTCTACTCTGTGGAATCTAAAAGCAGGGAATTAGACCTGTATGAATAAGCTTGAATGTAAGAAGAATTTGATGAAGACTAATGAGCAATCCATATAGCGTTATTACAAATGGAAGGTGAGAAAACTCACTTTTTACTTTAAAAAGTATTTATCTACACCTACCATGGACAAAGCAGTGTGTGTTGATGCCACAATCAATGACAACAATCTTTTCCCTAAGAGCATATTTTCTATTGAGGCAGATTTTTTTTAATACTTTTAGTGTCATAGACACTTGTGGTAGTCTGGTGAAGCTAGTGGCCACATCTCTGAATAATTTTGTAAAATTTATAACTGAAGGAAATATTAACTTCCAGTTAGAGATTAATGAAAATAAAGATGTATTTTTCTGTCCAATTTTTCTGATCATTTGAAAACTAAATATGTACCCCAGATTAAGAATCCCTGTTTTATAACATGTGAGATAAATAAAATAATATAATGTATGGAGAGAGAGAGAGAGAGAGAGAGAGAGAGAGAGAGAGAGAGAGAGAGAGAGAGAGCACTGATATCTAAAAGAATCACAGAATGGTTCCAATTGAAGGTAATTTCTAAGCTGACTCGAAGCAAAATAAGGCAGGGACTTAACACAGTGAACACACTAACAGATCTGGATCAGAATTTGGCTTCAGATGTTTAACAGCTGTTTGACCCTCATCTGTAAAATAGGGAAAATTATAGTACCTCACTCCCAGGAACTTTGTGAAAATCAAATAAGATAATATTTGTCAAGTGCTTAGCACATTGTCTGGCACATAGTAAATGCCAATTGGGTGGCACAATAAACACAGAACTGGGATTGGAATTGGGAAAACTCATATTCCTGAGTCCAAATCTTTCCTCAGACATGTATTAGCTATGAGACCTTGGGCAAATCATTTAACCTTGTTTGCCTTAGTTTTCTCATCTGTAAAATGATCTGCAGAAGGAAATAGCAAACCACTCCAATATCTTTGCCAAGAAAATTCCAAATAGGATCTGGAGGGTCAGAAACAACATTTTTAGAAAAATACTAAAGGACATATTCTACCACCTGTGGGAGAGGAAAGAGGAAGATTAGGATTCATTTTGTAGATGGAGCATCTCATTAGTCTAGGTCCCCTTTGGCCCTACACTTAACTGAAGAATGAGAGGGAATTAATTTTTGAGGAGAATCAAGAAGCATATGGTAGATTAGACCAAATTTTCCCTAAAGTCTTTTCCAGCTCTAAAAAAAAAAGTATTCTTCGGGTTATTTTTAAGGTCATTTCTAACTTAAAAATTCAATGACTATGATGAATACTTGACAAAAATAAAAAAGATTTGACAACTATCTAAATAACATTATAATAGTGGCAACATTTAAAGAAAAATGGACATATTTTGTTTTTATATCACATTTACTTTCCAACATGTATTTCCCTCTCCTAACCAAAGAACTATTTCCTATAACAAAAATATAACATAATATAGAAAGAGATGGAAAAAAAGCATTTCAGCATAACTAACCAATATAGCAACTGAATCAGATAATACACTGAGAATTTCAGACTCATATTCTCTGATCTGTGGAAAGATGTGTGGTACATTTTTGCATTCTTTCCTCAGGGATAAACTTGGTAACGATAAATGTAAGTGTTTGGTTTTGATTTTTTTGCATTTTTCCATTTATGATATGATTGTATGTTTTTTGTATGTTTTGATTTTTTGCATCTTTCTATTTATGATGTGATTGTATGTTTTCCATTTTGCTTACTTCACATAAGTTCATATGAATCTTCCTATGTTTTTTCTATATTTTTCCTTTCGTCATTTCTTACAACATTTTAACATTTCACACATTGTATTAATATACTGCCATTTGCTTAGAAAATAAATCCTCAACTTATTGGCAGCAGCTTTACTTCTAGTTACTTCTAATGGTACCATATTTTGACAAATATATTTAACATCATTGATGAGTGTTCATTCAGATCTTTTCTTGCCTCCTACAATGAAAACAAAAGTTTTTAGTTTTTTCTTTTTTGAAAGGAGAGTGAGAAAAGTGAAGGGAACAAACATTTCAGAGTCTACAAAATTCTTGGTACTATACTAAGTATATTACAAACATAATTTCATTTGACACTCACAGCAGTCTTGTGAGTGGGTGCTAGTATTATACATATTTTATAACAAAGTACATCTTCTCAAAGATTTCCACCTCAAATTTCAGAAGAGAAATTCTCACCTACCCAGGTATCTCAGAGGGCTGAGACACTTGTTCAGTACAAGTAGTTTGAGAAAACCTGAAAGAAATCTTGGATATCATCTATTTGACTTCCTTCATTTTTCAGATAAGAAATTTGTGACCAGGGGGCAGATAGAAACAGTCCCTGCAGACAGGAGGACTTGAGTTCAAATCTGGACAGAGACACAATAATTAACTAGCTGTATGACCTTGGGCAAGTCACACCACTGCCTTAAAAAGCCAAAAACAAGAGTAAGGAGGAGGAGGAAGAGGAAGAAGAGGAAGAAATGTATTTTGGGGCAGCTAGGTGGAGCAGTGGATAGAGCAATGGCCCTGGAGTCAGGAAGAACTGAGTTCAAATCCAACCTCAGCCACTTAAGAATTGCCTAGCTGTATGACCTTGGACAAGTAACCCCATTACCATAAATAAATTTTTTATAAAAGAAAATCAATACAACAACAAAAAGAAATGTGTGGCCCAGGGAAACAAAGGACCTACATGGACATAGGTCATAGATATAAACCAGGTCTCCTCCCCAGTTATTTTATTGCTAGGTTTATTCACATGACTGGGATGACATCTGATAATTTCCTATCAAATATCATTAACTACTATTCCCCAGTCCAGATTTAGTCATAATCACTACCTTGAAAATGTTTTTTTTGGGGGGGGGGGAGGCAGGGAATCAAGTAAATGAACTTCATCAATTCATTGTCTTTCTACCATTCTTTTATTAGGAAAGATGTCTGCCTTGAAGAGAATAGCTTTTAGAACAGCTTAGTCTGAACACTGTGCTACTTGTACTTTTATCTCTCACAAAATGTTTTTCTCCTATCTGATTTGTGGATGTTTCCTTCCATTGTTCATATTAATTCATTAAGGCACCTATAACTGAGATAACAGCTTAGACTCTAAGGTTTTACTATTCTAGTCCAGCTAAGTGCTTCAGGAGACTCGGAGCACCAAATTCTGCCCACTCAAAAAGCTTGTTAATGGATCCCACATGACTCAACTATCAATTTTTTAGTATCAGATATACATGCTGATCCATTATAACTTTCACTTAGAGTCACTCTTGACCTAAGTGTACAGTAGCAGCACGTTAGATTTTACTTGCTTTCGTTTTGAGTAGCAGACAAAAGGAAGAATCTTAGAGACACAGGGACCAAATACAACAATTTCTGATGGAGAAATATATATTATAAGTAGCTGCATGTGGGTCTTATTGAAGCAGCCACCTCTATCCTTTAAAAGACCTGCTAAGCAGGCAGTATTGCTTTTGGGGGCAGTATGAGTTTTCCTCTTTTAATGTAGCCTAGGTTGTTTAAATGTGCTTTGTAAGCAATGATAAAATGACAAGTTATCATTGATCTGTCCTTTATTCCTTCTCAGAGGGCTTCATTAAATAATGCATGCACCCTTGTGAATTACCCTGCTTCCCTATAGTATCCCCAGACCATTAGCCAAATATAGCAACATTAACGTCTTTCAACCCTTAGAAACCCTTTAGCTTCCATTTAATTAAATTATCCCATTATGAAAACTCTTATAATGAGATTAAATTTAATTATTTATTAGACACTTATTTGCACTAGGGAGCTTATCAATTATGCATGATTGAGCTAAATATTTTTCAATTCATCACCTTTTCTTTTTAAAGAAGGTATAATTTATTAAGTACAATGAGAATTCAGTATCTGAGAGGCTTTAATAGAAATGAGTGTAATACTCTTTAGAGTAGCTGAAATATAGTTTTAAATGAAATATAGTTTTAGATATATTGCAATAGACTAATATATTATATATTACACTATATATTTGAAATGACAATATTTCACATTATTTCAATCTAATTTATAGTCTCCTCTGAAATATTGTTTCCAATATTGTTCACTTATCAAAACAATTACTTTTTTCTCTAAAGGGACTCATAGAAGATATTGATTAAGATATACACATAATCGAGAGCTTTTATAGAAATTAATGAGATATATATATATATATATATATATATATATATATATATAAATTACAGATCTTTTAAAATAGGTTCCTCAGTTTCAATAACTCAACCAATCAATATTAGCAACTGTGGAACAAGGTGTGGGGAGGCAGGGAGATAGAGTACATTCATAATCATTTTTATGAAGATTTCAAACATCAATTCAAAGTTCTATCAGAATTCTTCTATATATATTCAATTATTTAGCTCTAGTTCTTTGTACTATGACTTTGGGCAGGATTTCAGGGAGCTTGCCATTTTGCAAATTGTGGAATCATCCTAAGATTACTTAATTTTCATCTATATTGTTGTCATTCATGTGCAAAGGAGAAAAGTTGTATAATTTGGCAGGATGAGCTATGAATTTAAAATTAAAGTTGATGATAGTTATTTCTAACGTAATTATATTATGTTAATATGATAGTTATATTAATTAATTAACAACATAATAATTATGTTAATATAATAGCCTCTAAAATTGTCATTTACTTTCTTTAGCTTAGGCTGTGTAATAAGGTAGCACTGGACATGGAGAAAGACCCAAGTTTGACTTCTGTCTCAGAATCTTATAAGTGAGACTTTGGGCAAGTCTATTAACCTTTCTCAGTTTCAGTTTCTTCATCTGTAAAGTATGGATAATAATTGTACCTCCTTCAAAGGTTATCATGAAGATTAAATGAGTTAATATGTGTAAAGTTCTTTGCAGATATGAACATTGTTCATAAATGATGGCACCTCTGTCTTGACAAATACAAATAATTAAGCCCCTAGGTTGCATTATTTGAATTCTCATGGCATATGTCCTTTAGGCTGGAACGAATTACCAAATTTTACATAATTATAACTTCAAATATGTTGAATTCATATATACTTATGATTACTTCAGAAGATCAATTATTTTCACCTATTGGGACTCAACTATATTTGTGTGTGTGTGTGTGTGTGTGTGTGTGTGTGTGTGTGTGTGTGTGTGTTTACATATATCTTTTTATTGCTTTTAGAGGGTTAGTTTGTGATCCATAAAGATATGAAACTATACTTTTAGATTGGAGATAGTTTTTTTTTTAGGTTTTTGCAAGGCAAATGAGGTTTTGCCCAAGGCCACACAGCTAGGTAATTATTAAGTGTCTGAGACAGGATTTGAACCCAGGTACTCCTAACTCCAAGGCCAGTGCTTTATCCACTACGCCACCTAGCCACCCCAGATTGGAGATAGTTTAGGAAAAACGTCCCAGTTTTGTTAATTTGAAAATACACCGACTAGATAACTTTTATATATTGATATTTTTATTATAGTAGTAATGCACATATCATGGGATCAGATGAATTGTTTTTAATTTAAATATTCACTCTATGTAGAAAAATCTCTATTTGTGTGGATTTTATATATAAGACCCTTTTTCATGTTGTATCCTGCACAGCACTTAATACATGTAAATAAGTTTAGAAAGTAACTTGTTTTGATGCAATGTCAAGAAAAATTTAATTATAGCATCTATGATTCTTAGCAACTAAGAAAGCAATGTAGCATTGTGGCAAAAATAAAAATAAAAATAATTTAATTATGTTTTCTATAACACAGAGAGAAAGTTTAAATTAATTTCAAGAATATAGACAAACCCATTTCAGTTGACTACATTTCTGGTTGCCTCTTTCTACAACTTGGAAGATTTCTGACTAACCATGGTCATTTGGTACAAGGAATTGTGTTACATTCTATTTGGCTTTACTTCTGGGAGTTTGGCAGAAATTTTTCTGGCTTTACTCCAAAACCTGTAAATTTTTTTTGTAGCTATTTATAAACATCTTCTCTTTGCTACCCACAGCATTTTATTTCTAACTCTCTAGATTTTCCTTCCATAAAAATCATATGATATTAGAAGACATCTTAAGTTCATCTAGTTCAATCTCTTAACCAATGCAATTATCACCTCTACAATATCACTCTCAAGTGGTCATCCATTCTTTGCCTAAATGCATCTAGTACTGTGGAACTCAAGGTAATCTATTTCCTTAGCTCAGAGTTTTAATTCTTATGAGGTTTATCATGGCATTGAGTCAAAGTTGCCAGATTTTGTATCATAAACCTTTTATTGTAGTCCTCTCCTGCCCTTCCTCTCAGGATAGTCCTTCAGATATTTTTAAGCAGTTATCATATGCCTGTTAAATTTCTTCTCAAATCATTCCACTGACTGTTTGTCTTTTAGCATTGCTTCTAATTATCCTGATTACCTTTTTTTAAAAAGTATTCCAATTGGGGGCAGCTAGGTGGTACATTGGATAAAGCACTGGCCCTGGAGTCAGGAATATCTGAGTTCAAATCAGGCCTCAGACACTTAATAATTGCCTAGCTGTGTGACCTTGGGCAAGCCACTTAACCCCATTTGCCTTGCAAAAACCTAAAAAAAATTTATAAAAAAGTATTCCAATTTGCCATTGTCCATCTTTAGCTGAGTTGTCCTGAACTCGGCACGATATTAATCATCACACTTTGTCCAATCTTCTACCAATGAGATGGAATCAACAAGACCCAAGCTCTAATCCCAACTGCTAATTTACTCAGTCTGTGGTCCTGCCTCATTATATATTTGTTCTATACATTTAATACCATTAGTCCAAGAAGAAGTCCAAAGGCTTTCACCAAACAGCCAAAAGTGGCATTTGATAAAGTTAAGATCTGCTCTAGAAACACCTAACAAGTAGGCTTGGAGTATGCCCTGAAGATGAACTGTATATTTGTCAGTACTACTGGCCTAGCTATGCTCAACAGAGGCTCATTTGGAGAAAATTGGACACAGGGTGATGAATATTTCCCCCAAAATTAATTTATAAAGGTAAACCACTAAGATAAAGTGTAGCTATGATCTGTATCTGAATTAACAGATTATGCAAATATGGAAGTAAGATTACATTAGTATTTTTAACCATCTTGTCATATTGTTACCAGTAGGGATTGTTTCATTCTTGAAACTTGTATCCCCATTGCTTATCATAGTGGACTAGCACTTAATACTTGTTGATAGATTGTTGTCAACTAAACTAGCAAGAAATTTTTAACAAGAACTTGTCTTAAGGTCAAACCACCCTAGATCCTATCTTCTATTCATGTTTAATGTAAATGTAGATTTTTATATTTATCCCTATGCAGTTTCATCTTGATTTGGTACCATTGCTCTAGTCTTTTTTTTAGGTTTTTTTTTTGCAAGGCAAATGGGGTTAAGTGGCTTGCCCAAGGCCACACAGCTAGGTAATTATTAAGTGTCTGAGATTGGATTTGAACCCAGGTACTTCTGACTCCAGGGCTAGTGCTTTATCCACTGCGCCACCTAGCTGCCCCCATTGCTCTAGTCTTTTGAGAAAAATTAGTATTATGTCTGTCATATAATATATTCACTGACCTTATCTGTGAATGGCTGTTGCCTGATGCATGCCTTTTACATCTTCATTCAAGTCAATGATAGACATAGTAAACCAGGCAGGGCCAAGAATATTGTCTTAAAGTGTAGCACAAAAGATATGCCTTTATACTAACAGATTTGTTTAACTGTATTGTTATCTAATAAAAGATTATAAAGAATATTGATTGGATTTCCTGGGGAAAAAGAAACAGACTTAAATCACACATAGTGAGAGGCCAAGCATAGGTTTTGCTCTGTAAAACTATAATTCCCCACTTAGAGGAGTTCATGGAATTTTTCAATTCATCTTCATATTGTGCATAAGAATCAGTAGTTGGAAATGAGTCAGTTGACCCTGAGAGTTAGATGAGTACTATTCTGAAGGAATAGGGTCTGTGGCCCTCAGCCAATCTAAAGGGAGTCAAAATTAGATTACTGGGGTGGTGGAGTTGGAGAAGCTAATTGGAGCCTTGGAAGAAGTTTCTTTTCTTTGTGACGGGCAGGACTGCCTGGGAATGAATGGATTTACCCCTAGAGATGAGCCATCCTTGGAAAGCATAGAAATTTCTGCAGTATCTGGTGAGCTCAAGCTCTGGATAGTGTACTAACAGAACATAGAAGCACAGAGTGAGTGGCATGACAGAGTGTGGTATAGATCAGCATAGAACAATTGCCCACTTTTCAAGGTCTGTGAGTGTGGTTGAACTGACAATTAGTCCATTGAGAGACTGGTTTGGATATACCAGATTATTACCTTCTATCACCAGAAACCACATACAAGTACTTGCCCAGTCTTGATGGTGTGCTAAGGTCACCCCCAGATATGGGAGGAAGAGAAACCAATTCAAAGACCAAGAGATGCCCCCACAGTATCCAGACTATCATCAATATTCCTGTTTCCTATGGGATCAGGTCATGGAGTAGAATGGTTCTGGAAAAGGCAAATGAGAAGGATGCCTTTCATAGCATGCCCCTCATTATAATGAACATGGTTGTGCAATTCATATAATATTTCCCAAGTTTGTCTGAAAGTGTTCCCTTCATCATTTCTTACATCATAATAGCATTCCCATTACATTCAAATACCACAAATTATCTAGTCCTAATTGATGGGTTTACCTTCCAGTTCTTTGTCATCATAGAAAAGTTACTATAAATGTTTTTGTATATATGAATCATTTAAAAAAAACTCTCTAGCATATAAATCAGTATGGTTATTGCTGGACCAAAGTTTAGCAACTTTTGGGGCAAAACTCTAATTACTTTCAAGAATGGCTGGACAAGTTCATAGCTCTAACAACAGAGCTTTAATGAACCTGTTTTCCCACATCCCCTTCTGCATTTGTCATTTTTCTTTGTTGTTCACTTTGCCAATATTAAGTATATGAGATGTAGCCTTAGAGTTACTTAAATTTTCATTTTATAACTATTAGTTATTTGGAACATTTTTAATATGGTTGTTGATAGCTTGAGTTTCTGCTTTTGGAAACAGACTGTTTATATTCTTTGACCATTTATTTTCTGGGCATCATTCTTATAAGTTTTGATCAAATCCTTGTATATCTTAAATAAATACATCTTAAAAATAATAATATTGATGTTTGCTATTTTGAACTTGACAAACTTTAACAAAACATGAATACTTCCATTTAAAAATAAGAAAAGAAAAAAGTCTTGTGAATGAAACATATAGGATTTTTTAAGTTTGTAATAACTTCAGCGCATTAATTTCAGAATTGTTCTATGTCTCTCTAAATTTTCTCTCTTTTTGTGTAATTAAAAAGTGCTTTAATAATCCTTTTTCTTTCCTAATTAAAAAAGGCTTCACCAAAACAAATAAGCTTAACCAAACAAAATTAATCTTCAATTGGTCATGTCTTAAAAAAAAGAATATCTAATTCTGTTCTTTGAGTTTACCTTCTCTTAGTCAGCAGATATTTGGGGTGTGTGTGTGTTCCCCTCCTGACTAACTTTGTGAATACAAAGGTTGTTGCAATAGCTGTGTGAGTTAACTAAAAGAGGAGAGGAAACATTCAGGCATCTATTACATGATTCAACACAGATGTCCCAGAGACTCCTTAATTCCTACCTGTTTCTTTCTCCCTAACACCTTGAACAGAATTATTCATCTGTTCCAGAATGATAAAAGTCCAACTTATAAACACCATTGGTAGAAGTCTGGTTTCTCTATTTAGGTTTCCTGACTGTAGACTTCTTGAGCATAGAGAGGTTGGGAAAAATTCTCAAAATGTGCTTTATGTGCTTCTTTTGAATAGTGTGTTTTTATATAGCCCTAATATTTTCCAAAGGAATTCTTGGAAGTTTTTTATTTCATTAAAATCCACTTTTCATTCCTCTCTTCCTAGCCCTGCTCCATATAATTGTACTCAGTTGTAATGGGTGTATATTATTTTGGGTTTAGTCTATATCTGTTTGTTTTCTTGAATATCAAATTCCTGGTTCTACACTCTTTTATAGATGAGGCTACAAAATTTTGTGATTTTTTTTAACTGTGACTCCCTAGTAATTGGATTCATTCTTTTTTTCCTTTTTTTCTGCTCTTATAATTGCTTTTTTGATATGGAAGATCTGAATTTTGGTTTTAATATTCCTAGCAATTTTTATTTGAAGTTTTAGGAAGTATTCAACAAATTCCATTCTCATTTATCCTTCAGGTAAGCAGGAAGCAAGTATGGTAGCCAGGAGATGCAGTGGATATAAATCTCAAAGTTCTATATAAATGTTAGATATTTTGATTTTTAAGTACCTATTATATGCCAGGCACTGAGCTAAGCACTTTACAAATATTTTTTCAAAACAATTCCGGGAGGTTGGTGATATTGTTTCTATTTTATAAATGAGGAAACTGAGACTGATAGAGGTTACCTAGGGTCACAGAGCTCATAAGTAACTGAAGCTATTTTTAAATGCATGTCTTCCTGAATTGGGTCCATTGCTCCATCCACTGAGCCTCCTTTATATCTCAGTTGGTTAGATACTTTAGACCAGGGTTTTCCTAACACCCTTGAGACCTACCCCAAAGAGAGTTGTCAATTTTGCCTATATAAAGACTATCTTTTTCCCAATTTTCTGGATATTTTCAAGTAGATGTGAACCCTGGGAAGAAACTTTGGACAAGAAAATATTCTTTTTACCCTTTAAAATTAACATGTTCATTTCTAAGAATTCAGGTAGTAACTAACAAAATCTTATTTCAACTAACAAAATCCTTTAAAGCAAGGATTATTTCCATTGCATTATACTGACATATTTAATAAAATAATTTACTGATAAGTAAGCTTTGGGATAAATAAACATAGAAGTTTGTGGGATTTGAATTAGAGATTCTTAAAAGAATCCTTAAAATCTTTAAAAGATAAAACAACAATAATTTTCATCCTTCCATGCTGGTTTCATTATGATCTTGTATGCAAGTTGGTTAAGTAGGATACTAGGTGAAGTCTTATAGATACTTTTTCCCCCTATTATTTTACTGCTAATACATTGAAATGTGCTATACCTAAGGATTTTAGTCTGTGTCATCAACAAAATATGACAACCCCACCCTTTAGTTTTTCTTGGCATCGTTTTTTCCCCAGGTGTAAATGTATCTTCTTTGAAGGACATTCTCTATGTACAAATGACTTTTCTGCAAAGTCAAGCCCAGAATGAGAACATGAAAGTGTTCGTTTGATCCTCTTTGATAAGAGGCATTTAAATAATACAGGAGCTGTTCTTGCTGTTATTGCCTCCTGAAAATCTTGCCAAGCTCTTTGGCCTATCTGTAAGGTACAGAAGATAGCTAATAAAATAAAATGCTAATAAGTTTAAGGACCAATTGATTTAATCTGCATAAGATATAACTTTTTCAGAATTAATAGAAGTGATCCTAATGTGAGATAATTTGGTACACAATAAGCATGAAACTATAAAATATAGGTTTTTAATTGCTTTATTAATGTGCCAGTTAAAAGTATTTAGAGAAGATAAAGAATAAATTCTCTCTGTGTCGTGTCTGTCTTTCTCTCTGCTTCTCTGTCTGTGTCTCTATCTGTCTATGCAGGTATCCGTCTGTCTCTTTCTCACTGTCCTGGTTAAATCTTGGCAGGTTGGCATTCTAATATAATAGGGGGTTCAGTAGAGGAATGTCACTTCTCTTTTAGTCCACAGAGTAGTCTGTGTGTTGAAGCTGGAAGTAGTATACGTCCCAAATCTCTTGAAACTCATTACTGATAATAAAATACTGACAGACTGCTGATAACTAGAACAGGTCTACATAAGGCTTGGTATAGTATAAATTCAATTCATCAGAAAGTTAATGCATGGGATCGTTCTCATTTTTATGAAAAATGTTCCTCCCTCAGCCTGAGTCATTGAGCTAGACAGACCTGTTCAAACACAAGTCAATGGAATCTGAGCCTGATAAGTAACTGGAAGGACAGAGATAGGTACTGTGATTATCCAGTTATAGGAATTTCTTGATGAGGAACTCCTGCTCATGCAAAAGTTCTCCACAACTGAAGATTTGCCTAGAACAGAATTTCAAACTCATGGCCATCAGTTGAACTAGAATAAAATGTGATTGGGAAATAAATAAATTAAAATGTAACACATCACAAACAAGGTTAATTTGTGGGATTTTTAAAAGTCAATATGCAGTGGTGCAACAATCAGGGACAATTTGGGGCTCTGTGCAATGGAGAATACTATCTGTATCCAGAGAAATAATTGTGGAGTTTGAACAAAGACCAAGGACTATTACCTTAAATTTAGGAAAAAAACCTGATATCTTATTGTCTGATCTAGCTATCTCTTATACTTTATGCTTCTTCCTTAAGGATATGAATTCTCTCTCATCACACTCAATTTGGATCAATGTATACCATGGAAACAATGTAAAGACTGACAAATTGCCTTCTGTGGGGGTTGGGGGGAGGGAAGTAAGATTAGAGGGAAAAATTGTAAAACTCAAAATAAATAAAATCTTTAATGAAAAAAAGTCAATATGCAGCCCACAGGGTTTGGTTTTATCTGAGTTTGACACTACTGTTCTATAATACTGAGAGATTTAATGGAAAAATATGAGCTCTCCATAACAATACAGTGATGTAGCTATAAGATCTGAAAACCTAAAACAATATTCATGGGAAGATCATGATTTCACTCTTTTAAGATAAAAATTTAAAGACTACATATTTAACTGGAAGGGGTCAAAGGCCATTTTCTTCAACTGTCTCATTTTATTAAAGAACTGAGGTCCAGTGATATTAAATCTTTTCCCTAAGGTGAAAAAGTTAATAAGCAGCCAATCTAGATTTGAATACAGATCCTCTGACTCCAAATTTGGTACAGAGTCTACTACACTATACCACCTCTTTAAAATTTTATTATAATACCTTTTCTTCTATTCTCAATTTTGAGGAAAGACAGAACTCTATCAATTTCCATTCAATGAAATTTCCACTAAGTGGATGAGAAGATTTACAACTAGATGGACAAGTAGATAGAGTTTAAATGAGTTCCTACTTCTAGTAACCTTTTAAAGTTTCAAACCAGAATGTGATAAAATGAGATTATAGGCAAGTGATTCTCTTTTTCAGTTCCTATACTCTAGGCTTCAAATCAACAGAACCATTCACTTAATTTTTGACATGAGCAAGAAATTGCTTTGTTATTGTTCAGTGGTTTTTCAGTCATGTCCTCCTCTTTGTGAACTCATTTGAGGTTTTCTTGGCAAATATATTGAAGTTGTTTTCTTCATTTTCTTCTGCAGCTCATTTTACAGATGAGGAAACTGAGGCAAGCAGTGTTAAGTGATTTGCCTAAGGTCATTCAGCTAGTGTCTGAGGTTGATTTGAATTCAGGAAGAGGAATCCTCCTAATTCCTGGTCTGATACTCTAAACATTGCATCACTTAGCTACCTTGTAGAAATTGTTTACTTCTCATCCTGTTCTTAGTACTAATTTATATTTTCTATCATTTCACTTTTTCTTTCAATATACTGAGGAATGAACTCCTACTTTTTATTTCTGAACAGAAAATTTAAACCAATAGTTTTAAACCAAGAGTTCTTTGAGTAAAAAATTAACTCAACACATGTCCATCCAAATCTTAGAATCAATTATGATCATATATTATTTGGGGTTTCCTCATCTCTAAACATGTAAATCTCCAAAAAAATTGTGAATAAAACAATTTCCAAAGACAGAATAGCAGCAAAATTTGTCAGAACAGAGTACACCCTTTATTTTTAAATGTTATGAGAATAACATCCTTTTAAGTAGAGTGTACCCCAATATTTTTAGATTGTAAAATCCAGACAAATACAAATGAATTTGATAACTCCTTTGTGTGAAGTTTGGAATCACATTTTCAAAGCATTAAGTGAAAATGTAACTACATGATTCCCATTAAAAATAACAAGAACCACACAGCTCAATTTCAGCTGAGGGCTTTGGAATTTTTTTTCATAAGTGTTTCCTTATGAATATTTATGCAATCAAAAAGAAAATGTACAAAGAAGTACAAGGCTTATAGATATTATTCAATTATTACAGTTCATTTTTTTCTAGATCATAATGTAGTCACCTTGGAATATTAAAATATATCCCAACATCATTTTGAACTATTATCTTTATGGTGGTCTTTTTTTACCCTTATGCTTATCATGATCTCCAAAGAATATCCTTTCTTGCCTTTGATATAGAAAGAAAATTACACCATTTAGTAAGTATAAATATTTGAACTGTTATAACAAATAGGATGATTTTCATTGTCCTTATTCATCTTTGTAACCATTTTATTCTTTTCTATCATTAAAATATAGAAAATGCTTTGATAATTCATTCTTCCAGAAGAGAGGTAAAAGATGTTGAACATGGCAAGCAACCATATCAAAAAAAGAAAAGAAAATGATTATCCCCTACTTAAATGCTAGAAAATACCAGCTTACTAACATGTAACCCATATCTTCTGAATACCACATCTATAGTGTTTAAGGCATTAGGGGGATTCTGTTTTGCTGAGTGATTGGGAATGTCCATTAATTCTTTCCCTCCTGTGAGGTACCATATACCTATGATCTCTTTCCCTTCATGGTACAGATGATAACCCATTCAGATTTTTCATTCTGTGCAATTCTTGTCCTTCCTAGATCATTCTTCCTGTAATCATAGAAACTATTTCCTAAATCTTTTTATATTTCATGAGTACCATAGAAACATTGAGACTGCATACGTATCATGCTATCTTTATAAAACTGGTCCATTTCCTTCTCTTTTCCTAGATTTCCTCAGCAACAAAATTATTCTACTTTATGTCTATTTCATGGCCTCTGGACAGTTTAATCTATGAATGCTCTTTGAATAGTTTGGTTCATGAGTTTTATAATAAATTTCATGAAAATTTTTTTTGTTTCCACTACTTTGCACTATTTTATGAAGTAATTCAATTCATAATCCTTTGCCACCTTCTTTGTGGTGTTTTATAAGGAATGAAGCATTTATTAAATACACTATATGCCAGGAACTGTGTATGACAAAAACTGAGGCAAAAAGAATTTAAGTGTCTGAGGCCAGATTTCCTGGCTAAATGCTCTATCCATTTGTCTACTTTTAATTATTCTAAACTGGCTAGCATTTCTCTGTTTGGCAAGGAGATACTATTTACTGCTTAAAAGGTAAAATTTGTAGACAATTTTGATAAGTAGTTCAATATCTTTTTCTTTCCTTCTTCATAACATGTGAATAGACTATGTAAATGGTTCATGTTAAAGCTACTGAAAAATAGCACCTTTTCTGATCATTAGGTTGTCCTTTTATGTAATGTTGAAGGATAACTGCAAACAGCAAAGTCAATTTGACTGAAAAAAGATCATCTAACAATTGGTATATTTGATTCTGATATGGGTTCCATATTAGTAAGTTGGTATTTTCTAGCATTTAAGTAGGGGATAATCATTTTCTTTTCTTTTTTTTTTGATATGGTTGCTTGCCATGTTCAACATCTTTTACCTCTCTTCTGGAAGAATGAATTAATGCAAAGCATTTAACAAGGGTTTATTATGTGCTAGACAACGTGCTAAGCACTAGGGATATGACTGAAAAAAGAAAAAATGGCCCTTGCTCTATAGGAGTTTAAATTCTAATAGAGGAAACCACAAATATAAGGGACCAGAATTGAATGCTGGAAAATCACAGGATTAGAGAATGGAGGCATAGGGCAATTGATTGGCATGAAATTCTAAAAATGACAATGTTGATTTGATTACAGTTGGGGGAGAGGACAGAGAAAGACTGAGAACTTCAAAATAGTAGTGCAAGACTCTAGGGAAGAAGATGCATATCCAGAGTGGAGAAAGGCAGAAATTACATACATACATACATACATATATATATATGTACATATATATATATATATATATACATACGCATACATAAGCACATTTATGTGATTTATATATAATAGTTGTGGACCTAGAGTAGATGAATCTTTGACCTCTTACATTTCTTCACTCTTACATTATACTTTCCAAAATATTTTTTTCTATCTTATGCCCTAATTCCTGTTAGGAGATCTTGGAATAAACATAAAGTAGAATAAATTTGTCACTGAGAAAATCTAGGACCAGAAAAGGAGATGGACCAGTTTTATAAAGATAGGAATGACACATATGCAGTCTCAATGTTTCTCTGGTACTCATGAAATATAAAAATTCTTAGGGAATGGTTTCTAGGATTATAGTTAGAATGATCTGGGAAGGACAAAATGAAAAATATAAATGAGTTATCATCTGTACCAGTTAAGGGAATGATCTCATAAGCACTATGGTACCCCACAGTGAGGGAAGCAATGAACTTTCCCAATCACTTAAAACATAATCTCTCAGTGCCTTATCTTAAGCACAATATTTTTGTGATTCCCTCATGGTGGACTAAGTGTGTATCTTTCTTCTCTTCATTGCTTTATTTCATTTAAAATCTGTTACAATGGGGCAGCTAGGTTGCACAGTGGATAGACCACCAGCCCTGGAGTCAGGAGTACCTGAGTTCAAATCTAGCCTCATACACTTAATAATTACCTAGCTGTGTGGCCTTGGGCAAGCCACTTAACCCCATTGCCTTGCAAAAAAACTATTACATTGGTGAGTCTGACTGTAGAGAAAGTCAAAGACTAATTTTTATACTTGTGCAAAGGGAATAGTTCCATAAAATATTCCGTATAGCAATCAGAATCGTTAAGTGTTTCCCTTAATTCATGAATTTATAGTGTTTAGCAGGGAAAATTCACAGTGATATACATATTTTATGTCTTTATTATCTGAATGACTGTTAGCATATTTAGTTGTAATAAATGCAGAATTTATTAGATTAATCAAATTAAATAGAAAAGTTTCAATGAAAATAATACTAAAAAGAAAATCTAGAAGTGCTTAAAGAATTTTAGTATTTAATTTAATTGTCCCAAATAATATATTATCTAAAGACCTACAAAAATTTTATTGTCATACTTTCCATAATCCTTTCTCTCTTCCTATGAGTAAGCATGAAATCATGATAATATAATATAATATTTGGTTTGATATCCCTTGAGGAAGTAGTATGATGTAGTAGTAGATAGGTTGGTCTAAAAATCAGAACAATCTAGGTCTAACTCTTGCTTCTAACATGTACAAATTATTTAAGCTCTTTGTGCCATAGGCAAGTGCATAAATTCTAGGAATTTCAGACAAACCATTGGAAGAGAATTCTCTATATCATCAAATCCTTTTCATTGCCTACTATTTATTCTTCTTCTTGTTGTTCAGTCATTTTTCTGTCATTTCCAACTTTTTTGTAACCCTGCTTGGGGATTTCTTGGCAACGATACTGTAGTTGTTGACTATTTCCTTTTTCAAAACATTTTATAGAGAAGGAAATTGAGGCAAAGACATTAATTTCCCAGGGTCACACAAGAAGTATCTATCTAAGGCCAAATTTGAACTCATCAAGATGAATCTTCCTGAATCTAGTCAAGGCATACTATCCATTGCACCACTGCATCACTATGTTAAAGACAAAATTAATATCAATATTTGTAAGTACTATTGAATTTTAATAAGATATGTCCCATATAACACATAAAGTTATAAAATAAATTATAAAACTTATAAATAACTGAAAAATTTCTTATTTTATGCTGGATAGAACATAACAGAGATATCTAATGGAAAATTGAAATCCAAGATAAACTTATTTTTTTTAGGTTTTTGTAAGGCAAATGGTGTTAAGGGGCTTGCCCAAGGCCACACAGCTAGGTAATTATTAAGTGTCTGAGGCCAGATTTGAACTCAGGTAGTCCTGACTCCAGGGCCGGTGCTTTATCCACTGCACCACCTAGCCGCCCCCAAAATAAACTCTTAAGAAAACACCAAGTTGTATTTTCTGAATTCTAAGCATGGGGTTTAGTAAAAGAACATTAAAAGGTACTAAAAAAAACATGGGATTGGAATTGTAGAGACATCACAAATAATGAAAGATCACAGATAAGAGAAAAGGTGTTATAGGAGCAGAAAAGGTCAAATTGCAAAAATAGGGAGAGAGAATGGAGTCTAATAGGGAGACATGCAAAAAAAAAAAAACTATGTATTGTTACCATGTTATAAAGGTATTGCTTGGAGGAAGTTGGAAAGTTTGGTCTAGAAACAGGAAAATTAAGCCTTTAATAGTATTTTTTATGTATCTGAAGGGTTTTCCATATAGAAGACAGATTAGGGAAGAACTAGGAACAAAAACTTTAGCACTCAGTAAAAGCTAATGTCTGCCTCACAAAACAGTGGGTTCCTTTTCACTAGAGATCTTTAAGCAGTCAGTAAGACTATTCTTTGCAGATGTTATAGAGGATATTCTTGCCCAGATAGAGATTGGCTTAGAAACTGAGGTCTCTGCCATCTCTAAGACTGTATAATCTCATTTATATTCTAAATCATGATTTGATTTGTGTGGTTTTGGAATTCATCTGTTGCAAAAAGCAAGGTACAGTTTACTAGTATTTCAATTGCTAGTTTTTAATAGAGTAGACTCATTTTCTGGCTCTTAGCAGCGTGCTTAACACATAGAAAACACTTAATAAATACTTGCTGACTGACTGGCAGGCATGCTTGGGCAAAGGGCTATGCCAATATTTCACGTAACTTGGTTAATAGTTTCTTTAGATATGACAGATTATCACCAAACTTCAAAGAAGCATAGATGATAAAACACTTAACACTTGATAAATGAAGCACTGGAAGGAGTGAGACTGGTCCTCAGAACATAAAAGAGATGAAAAAATTAAGAAAGGTAAGTCTTTTTTATTTTTCTTATAAATTTAGAGGAAATGAAGTAACCAACAAGTTAAGTGACTCGTCTGAGGTCACACAGCCAGTAAATAGCAGATCCTAGATTACCATCTGGATACTATGGCTTCAAATCCCACTTGCTTTCAAGTACTTTTGAAATATTAAGACAACACATTTTGGATTTTGTTTTAAAATGTCTTGAAAATAGATATTTATATATTTTTATTCAGCTTTTACATTTATGCAAAAATAATTTCTAAAATCTATTCCCTGGGGAAACTTCTGTGTACATTGTGGGTTCAGATCACGAAAATTCTTAAGTACAATCTAACAGTACAATTTTGTTGTACTTGTTCCCCATTCGGGTTTGCTTGGCAAAGATACTGAAATAGTCTGCCATTTTCTTCTCTAGCTCATATTTCACAGGAGGAAACTGAGGTAAACAGAGTTAAGTGACTTGCCCAGGGTCAATTGCTAGTAAGTATATGAAGCCAGATTTGAACTTGTCTTCCTGATGTGATCTATCCATGGATTCACCTAGTAATACTTCTATAAGTTCTACTACGTGCCAATGATTATACTATGCACTTTACAAATATATCACTTGTCACTCACAACAACCCTGAGAGAAGTACATAAAAGTTTCTCTAGAGGATAGATTTTAGAAATCATTTTGGGATAAAAGTAAAAGCTGGATAAAAATACATAAACATTACTTTGAATATATTTTAGAGCAAAATATCTTTCTAGTCATTCAAATTCTTCCCCTCTATCTGCTTTAAATTCTAGATATTTCTGTGCCTATTTTTACAATTAAGGAAATTGAGGCAAACAAATTAAGTCACTTAGTCATATTGCCAGTAAGTTTCTAAGGTCAGATTTGGACCCACATCTTCCTTTGTTACCTAGCTGCCCACAGTAATCTTAAAAATCCACATTTTTAAATGCCTTTCATTTGTACTCAACCACCTCATCCAGTAAACTCTTGTTTATAACTTAGAAAAATTATTCACCCAAATCAAATGAAATAGCAACTTTGTCTTATGAGATTACCGAGTTCTCATCTTACATGATTTGTGCAGCAATTTAACACTATTAAGATCAGACCATCTTACTGGATAAACTATTTCTTTCTCAGCTTTGAATGTCCTTCTCCTAGTTCTCCTAGGAGATGATACCATTTAACTTTCCTTTATTTATTTTCTTTTTTTATTTAATATTTTTTCTCATTTTGTACAAATAATGTTTTTTATACATTAATAAAACATTCTTGTTTAAGAGTAAATGAAATACCCCCTCCCCCCATAAATATAGACTCACTTGAGCAATAAAGGGGAGAGAAAAAATTAAAATTAAAAAATAATAATAGTAATAATTGTAGGTATGGCCAGGTGGCGCAATGGACGGAGCACCACCCTGGAAACCATGAGCACCCGAGCCCACATCCAGCCCCATACACCCAACAATCACCCAGCCATGTGACATGCAAGCCACCCAAACCCCACTGCCCTGCAAAAACCAAAAAAAGAAAAAAAAGATCCCAAATAAAATCAAACAATAATAATAGTAGGGGTGGCTGGGTGGCAGACAGAGCATTGGCCCTTGAGCCAGTAGCACCCAGGTCCAAATCCGGCCTCAGACACCCAATGATCACCCTGCTATGCAGCCCCAGGAAGGCCACCCAGCCCCATTTGCCCTGCACCCCCCCAAATAATAATAATAATAATAATAATAATAATAATAATAATAATAATAAAAAATATGCTTGAATCTTTGTTCCAACACCAACAACTCTGTTGTGGGTGGATCACATTCTTTATTATAAGTCCGTCACAAAAGTTACTTCCATATTTTTCCACCACTGCCATTGCTGATTGCAACTCCCTCCTTTCATATTCTTCCCCTACCATGTACTATATTTTCTTTCTCCTTTCACTGACTCTGCTGTAGGGTAGCTGAGTGGCACAGCAGACAGATCCCTGGTCCTGGGGCCAAGAGGCCCTGAGCCCCCATTCCATCCCTTAGGCCCAGCATCCACCTGTCCCTATGGTCCCAGACAGGCCTTCCAATCACAGCCCCTTGCAAGAAGTAAAAAAGAAAATATGTTATATCTGACCACTCTCCACCCATGGTCCATCCTTTCCTCCTTCATTCACATCCCCCCCTTCCCCCTGCCCCCCCTTCTTACTCCAGATCTCTATACCCCATTGAGTATATATATGTTGTTTCCTCTCCTAGCCACCTCTGATGAGAGTGAAGATTCCCTCATTCCCCCTTGCCTTCCCTACTTCCATATCATTGCAAAAGCTCATTGTAATAAAGAAAAATCTTATATGAGATATCTTGGCCTATTCCCCCTTTCCTTTTTCTTTCTCCCATTACATTTCCCTTTTTTCTACTGACTCCATTTTTACACCATATTTTATCTTCAAATTCAGCTTTCTCCTGTGCTTCAACTATAAAAGCTCCCTGTACCTGCTCTATTAACTGAGAAGGTTCGTATGCCACTGGTACAATCAGTGTGCGGTACTTATTTATTTTCTTTTAAAGAACTATTTATTATGAACTTTAAAAAATCATTAGCACATTCAAATTATTTAAATTACAAAGAACAATGAGAAAGAGAGCTAGTATAAAGAAATGGTGAGCCTCTTAACGAGATGGCTTTTTCTTCTCTTTCCCATCCTTTAAAATCAGTGTTTCCCAAGGGTCTGTCCTAACTCCTCTCTTCTCTGTATATTTCCTCCCTTAACAATCTTATTCTCTTTCATTCCTTTAATTATCACCTGTATCTCATCTTTCATTCAGTGAATGGGGTATTCAGGGAAGACTGGTATGAAGTCTTGGTGAACCTTTCTCAGGGCTTATCCACCTTTTTTGTACACCTGTTCACTCAATTCTCATCTGTAGTTCCTAACAGCTGTAGCATGGAGGCAATGTCCACACTCCAATAAAATTGTTACAGGTTTTTTTTTTAAATAAAACTTTCTGGGTAGAGAGTTACCCATTTTGAGAGTAATTGACAAATTGCAAACCCACTGGTGAGGTACAGGGATGTCTACCTCCAGCATGTGAAGACTTTCCCTAATAAAAAGAGCAGAGGAAAACAATTTTTTCCAGTGACCATGGAGCAATTATTTTGTAATGCTTCCTTCTCGAGGAAGACCATGCTGCCAGGGAGATGGCATGACACGAACATGAACTGAATCTGAATGGAAGAGGTGCTGTGCAATGTTACTAATCTTACTGTTTCCCCTGGATCCAACTGGGTCCAGTGGCCAGGATGACTGGAAATGGTCTTGGATGTGAGACAATCAGGATAAAGAGATTTGCTTTAGGTCATGCAGCTAGTAAATGTCAAGTGTCTGAGGTTGGATTTGAACTCAGATCCTCTTGACTTCAGGACCAGTTCTCCAATCACTTTGATACTTTGAACTCTATCAGACATCAAAGACACCAAGAGCATCTACTGAATTCTGTGATATTGCCTGTAACCTTGACTTTTGTTTTACCACTGAAGTTTTTCTCAGGAAGAGAAAATATGGTGACAATTTTGTGCAAGTCTGCCTCATTTAAACCCAAGTCATGCACAAGTCACTCGTGTCATTGAACTTCTTTGAAAATGAAAGAAAAACAACAATTCTTCATTTTTATACTATCTTATTGATTCTATTACCCAAACATCTCTTGAATCTATCTTCTTTCTACTTCAACTGCCATACATCTACCATAAAAACTTATTACAATATGCTTGGAGTTGTCTCCAAACCAATGCATTCTCTGGTGACACAGTGGGTAGAATACATCAGGAAAACATGAGTTCAAATCTGACTTCAGATACTAACTCTGTGATCCTTGATAAGTCACTTAATCTCTGTTTTCTTCAGTTCCCTTTAACCACAATAATAATAAAAAGGAGATAATAATAACAATTCTTTACTAAGGTTGTTGTGAGGATCAAATAATGTAAAAAATTGCAATGCATCTAGTGCCATCTCTAGCACATAGTAGGTGTTATATGAATATTAGGTAATATTATTGTTGTTAAAGTTAAAATAATCTACTGGTGCATAAATTTGGTCCTGTCATTCCCCTCACTCTCCTCCCCAAAATATTTAGTGGTTGGTTTCCTGTTGCCTAATGAGTAAAATTCTGGCATTAAAGGTCTATAATCCAGAATTTACATTCTTTTCTAGTCATTTAAATTGCTCCCCTCTATCTACTTTATAGTCTACCAAAAATATTAAAATTCAACTCCACATATATTCATTATCCTCTCTTTGCTCACATACTATTATAAGCTAAAAATAAAAGAAATGTTATCTGATAAAAATATTTCTA
Source organism: Macrotis lagotis (assembly GCF_037893015.1). Lineage (NCBI taxonomy): Eukaryota > Metazoa > Chordata > Mammalia > Peramelemorphia > Peramelidae > Macrotis > Macrotis lagotis. Next base: position 406,143,576 of record NC_133666.1, read on the forward strand.
ACTTTCTATTTTGTGTTCCTTTATTATAGATCACTAGTTAAGTGTTTTTATTTGTTAAGATCATAAAGGCATGAAAGAGTTAATTCTGTTCTTGGAGGACTGACAGATTCAGAAAGTCACATCCATTGGAAGGATTTGTCTGAGTAAGCAGCTAATCCCTACACCACCTATGTTATTGTCCTTGCAAAATAAATCATTTAATCAAGGTCATAAAGAAAGGGGGAAAATCTTGTCTCCTAGCAATCTTTGTCCAGATGGCAAAATTGCACCTCTAAAACTGTATTGGTATCATTTACCTACTTAAGAAAAAAAAAATCACATTTCTTTAGGTGCTATCTTAAAAGTTCTATATTTCCTCCATTTGCTCTTCTTATCAGCAATAGTACTCTCTAGGCATGTGGTCTGGCTTAATCACTTTCAAGAAGGTTAAGCAAATATCTGCCCTTTGATTTTCAGTATCATACACAGTCTGATCTCTTAATTCTAATGAAAAGAAAAACCTTTTGACACTAGAATTATCTGGTTTGATGGTCTTCATATTTACAGTTCCTGTAGTTGCAGACTACTTGTTTCATTTTTATTTTGTGTTAAACTGACTTGTGAATTATGCATATAAATCATTTCTACATCAGTAAGCAAAATCAGACCTTTGATTTTTTAAAATACTTTTCTCCATTATTATAAAATATTTCACTTTGAGTTCAATTTCAACTTTTAAAATTGAAAACTGAGCTCCCCATGGGTATAAACAGTATTTGAGGTACTAATAATAATGTGATGAAACATAATTGAGGTATATGTAGTCTGCATTCCAGTAAAATTAAATTTGATATACATGCAACATGTGTAGTTAACTATTGGGACACTTCCCCAATGGCTCTTTTTATTTAAATATTTGTCTTAGAGCAATTTTGAGATATTTTAGTCTATGTTTTTCATATGACCATACCTTGAGCTATATTTTCCAGCATTTAATGATTATAAATAATATTCACAAAAAAGAAAATTATTTTACTTGTGTGAGAGAATTATTTTAATTAATCTTAGCATTTTAATTACAAAAACCTAGGCTTTTATCTGCTATATCTGGTTTTGATTTCTTAATTTTTATTTTAAGATCCTTTGATAAATGTTTTGTGAGTCATCTGTGGCTCTACTAAAATGTCTACTTTTACTATTAAAAAAATGGAAGATTGAATGGTAGCCTTAAAATGTTCTCTTTCTTCTGACCTTGCATATCATTAGTAAAAATAAAAATTATTTCAATGTGTAATGAAAATGCAGATTCAAAACAAGATTAGCATTATGTAAAACAAATTATAAAGTGCCTCAGGTTTTAAAGACATTAAGGTAGATCTTAGCCCATCTTCTCTGTATAAAGTGTTTCTCTAATACCAAGAGCTAAGAATCATCCTGAAATACCCAGAAGACTCAAGATAGAAAATCAGAATGAATGAAAGAAATAGAAATGGAATTTATCCACTTGAATGAAAACATAGATAATTTTCATCTTGAAATTGATAGACTAAACAAATAAATGGGCAATCATCTTGTAAAAAAATATTTGCTGTTGTTTAGTCTTTTTTTCAGGCACGTTTTACTCTCCTGACTCTTTGAAGTTTTCTTGGCAAGGATTCAGGAGTGATTTATCATTGTCCAATTCATTTTAAAGAAGAGGAAACTGAGGCAAAGAGATTAATTGACTTGTCCAGGATCACATAGCTAGTAAGTGTCTAAAGCCTGATTTAAACTCAGGTCTTCCTAATTCCAGAACTTGTCACTCTTTCCACTTATTTAGCATCTGCTTTGTGCTGGGTACTCTTCTAGTTACCTGTGATACAAAGTCAAAACTGAAACAGCACCTAATCTGGGGGGGGGGATTACCTTTCTGTGTGTGTGTATGTATGTATGCATTCATGTATGTATGTACATAATAAGAAATTTTAATGCCAGAATTCTTCCTTTTGAGCTACCATGACAATTATAACTTTACTGGAAGGGTGTTTGTTTCAGCAATAATATATATATATATATATACACATATATATATATGTGTGTGTGTGTGTGTGTGTGTGTGTGTATGTAAAATAGTTGTAATAAATGTTTATATGATTTATAGTAAAATTATGTAATATATAATAAGGTTACTATGAATTTGTCATTTTTTTCCTTTAAAAAGAACTGGTTGACTCAGTAATTCTTTCTTGAGTTTCTTACTGATCATTGTAAGATATGGTTTCATGCCTTGGCAGAAAAGGAATATGCCCTGAGGTATAATTTTCTGATCACCTAAAAACCTCATGACAACGCTTAGTCTTAAGAACATTGTGAATCAATCAATCCATTTATCAATAAACATCTAATATACCATAACTATAAGCTAATTAACATTCTAGATATTGATGAAAAACAAAAATGAAGTTGCTCCTACCTTCAATAAGTTCACAATCTAAAGACAAAATTTTCTCATAGCATTTGTCCATTTTTCTATCCTCTTTTTAGTACAAATAGTACAAATAGCTAAACATACTAACATTAAACAATAAATTCAGGACTTCCAGCTACAATGACAGAGAGAAGGCAGGCACTGTCTCCTGGTCTTCCCTCATATATAATATGAAACAAACCTCTTTTTTTCCCTAGGTTTTTTTTTTAGTTTTTGCAAGGCAGTGGGGTTAAGTGGCTTGCCCAAGGCCACACAGCTAGGTAATTATTAAGTGTCTGAGACTGGATTTGAACTCAGGTACTCCTGACTCCAGGGCCAGTGCTCTGTCTATTGTGCCACCTAGCTGCCCCAAAACAAACCTCTTAATAAAAATTCAATAGAAAAAACCCAGAAAAAGAAGCTAAGAGAAGAACACCTACCTCAAGGTCTGTCTTCAGGGATCATGGGTGAACTGGGGATAGAGAACAGAGAGCCAGTGGGGGTGGGGATAAATGCAAAAAGAAAATAATTCCCTCAAAAACCTCAATTGGACAAATGGAAAATTCCTTCCAAAATAGAATTGACCAATTGGAAAAGGAGTTGCAAAAGGGAAATGAAGAAAATTCTTCTCTTAAAAAAAGAATAGAGTCTGTGGAAACTAATGTCTTCATGAGACAACAAGAATTTGTTAAAGAAAACTAGAAAATCAAAAAAATAGAAGAAAATATAAAATACCTCATCAGCAAAACCACTGATCTTGAGAATAGATCTAGAAGAGACAAATCAAGAATCATTGGGCTCCTTGAACATATTGAAGAGAAAAAAATCCTGGACTTAATATTACAGGATTTAGTGATGGAAATTTGCCCTGACATCATGGAACCAGAGGACAAAATAGTTTCTGAAAGAATACATTGATCCCTTCCAGAAAGGGATCCCAAAATAAAAACACAATGGAATACTGTGGCCAAATTCCAGAACTATCAGATAAATGAGAAAATCCTGCAAGCAGCAAGAAAAAAAAAACAATTTAGATACCAAGATACCAAAGAAAGAAGAAAAGCAAATTGCTAGTATCATTAATGAAAAAGGTAAACTCACCACCAATGAGGAGGAAATTAAAATAATAATTCAGAATTATTTTGCCCAAATGTATGCCAATAAATTTGACAATTACATGAAATGGATGAATATTTGCAAAAATAAAGGTTGCCCAGGTTAAATGAAGAGGAAATTAAATTACCTAATTAAATTAAATTAAATACCTAAATAACCCTATCTCAGAAAAAGAAATTCAACAAGCCATTATTGAACTCCCCAAGAAAAAATCTCCAGGACCAGATCAATTCACAAGTGAATTCTATCAAACATTTGCAGAACAATTGTTTCTTTTTTTATATAAACTCTTTGGAAAAAATAGGTGAAGACATAACTCTGCCTAACTCTATGACACCAGTAGGGTGCTGATATCTAAACCAGGAAGAGTCAAAACAGAAAAAGAAAATTATAGACCTATCTCCCTGATGAATATATTTGCAGAAATCTTAAATAAAATCTAAGCTAAACGATTACAGCAAGTTATCACTAGGATAATACACTATGACCAAGTAGGATTTATCTTGGGAATGTAAGGTTGGTTCAATATTAGAAAAATTATTAATTTAATTATCTATATCAATAACAAACCTATCAGAAATTATATGATTATATCAATAGATGCTGAAAAAGCCTTTGACAAAATACAGCAACCATCTCTATTAAAAATACTAGAGAGCATAGGAATAAATGGATTGTTCCTTAGAATAATAAGCAATATCTATCTGAAACCATCCACAAGCATTATATGCAATTGGGATAAGCTAGAGGAATTCCTAATAAGATCAGGGGTGAAACAAGATGCCAATTATCACCACTACTATTCAATATTTGTATTAGAAATGTTAGCTTAAGCAATAAGAGAAGAAAAAGAAATTGAAGGAATTAGAATTGGGAAGGAAGAGATAAAACTCTCATTCTCATGATAGTATATCTAGAGAATCCCCCAAAAATCATCTAAAAACTACTAGAAATAATTAGCAACTTTAGCAAAGTCACAGGACATAAAATAAACCCTCATAAATTCTCAGCATTTCTATATATGACTAGCAAAATTCAACAAAAAAGAGCTAGAAAGAGAAATCTCATTCAAAGTAACTTCATACAAAATAAAAAACTTGGTAGTTTAACTCCCAAGGCAGACTCAGAAACTTTAGGAAAACAATTACAAAACATCTCTCACACAAATAAAATAATATTTAAATAACTGGGCAAATATATAAACTGCTAATGGGAAGGTTGAGCTAATATAATAAAAATGACAATTCTATGAAAATTAAACTACTTATTTAGTGCCCTACCAATCAAAATTCCAAAAAATTACTTTAATGAGTTAGAAAAATTTGTAAGTAAATTCATACTGAGAAATAAAAAGTCAGAAATTTCCAGAGATTTAAGGAAAAAAGTCCAAAAGAAGGTGGCTTAGCCCTACCATATCTAAAATTATATTATAAGGCATCAGTCATCAAGACTGTCTGGTATTAAGAAATAGTGTGGTGGATCAGTGAAACGGACTGGGTGGAAAAGAGATAGCAGGAAATGATTATAGTAATCTGCTGTTTGATAAACCCAGAGTCCAGCTATTGGGATAAAAACCCTCTCTTTAATTAAAAAAAACTGTTGGGAAAATTGGAATTTAGTATGGCAGTAACTTGAATTAAACCACCATCTCATACCCTATACCAAGATAAGATCAAAAATGGGTACAGGATTTAGACATAAAAGATAATATTATATGCAAACTAGGAGATCAAGGAATAGTTTACCTGTCAAATCTATGGAAAGGGAAACAGTTTCTGACCAAGGAAGAGATGGAGAACATTATTAAAAACAAACTAGATAATTTTAATTACATTAAATTATAAAGCTTTTGCAGAAACAAAACCACTGTAACCAAGATCAAAAGAAATGTAACAAATTGGGAAATATCATTTTTGTACAAATGATGTTTTTACTCTTTTTCATGATCTCTTCAAGGTATAGACCCAGTGGTGGTATTGCTGGATCCAAGGGTATGCACATTTTTGTTGCCCTTTGAATGTAATTCCAAATTGCTCTCTAGAAAGGATGGATGAGTTCACAGCTCCATCAACAATGTATTAGTGTCCCAAATTTTGCACATCCTTTCCAACATTGATCATTGTCCTTTCTGGTCATATTGGCCAGTCTGGTAAGTAAGGTGATAGTTCAGAGAGGCTTTAATTTGCATTTCAATATTTCATATGACTATGGATCGCATTTGACTTTCTAATCTGACTATTGCCTCCACTTTTCCTTTGACAATTTGTCAATTGAGGAATGGCTTGCTTTTTTTCTAAATTTGACTCAGTTCTCTCTCTCTCTCTCTCTCTCTCTCAATATATATATATATATATATATATATATATATGCACACACACATCATTTGTACAAAAATATTCATAGCAGCTCTGTTTGTGATGAAAAAGAATTGGAAACTGAGTGAATGTCTGTCATTTGGGGAATGGCTGAACAAATTGTGGTATATATACATTATGGAACACTATTGTTCTCTTAGAAACTAGGAGGGATGGGAATTCAGAG